>NC_088327.1:32142500-32202500 GCF_036884655.1 Musa acuminata AAA Group
CTCGGGCGTAGGCATCACTGTATCAAAGATATATACGATTTTCTCCACCGTGAGAACAATTCTCAAGTTGCGGAGCTACTTCGTATAATTTGGACTAGTGAGGCGGTAGACATCAAGTATGCCACGTAAGCGTTTTAAAAGCGATATTTTTCTCAAAATAAAAATATAACAGAAATAAATAACATGTAGATTTTGTAGAAAAATAAACAATAAAGATATAGACTTCTATCTTAATTTGCTCCCACTATTTTACTAGCGAGTCACGCGACACCCTCAACACGTGAAATGGAAGTCCCCCGTAGACTTTTAATGAAGATCGGGATCCAATTAGCATCTTAGTGTAACCTCTTAGGACTCAACCAATCACACTAAGCCCAAAAGGTAGCAACTTTTGTCGATCATAACTCCTTGTGATTCCCATCCTATTCGGCCTTCGAACCACCATGATCTCTAGGGACTCGACCAACCATGATGTTCAGTTAAGTCAACACCATCGTTACAAGATAAGTTTGATTCGATGACATTGTTAGGACCCTTTTTCTGAGCTTTTGAATAATGTTTATTGAGTCTGTTTAGTCCAATTGTTTATTGAGTCAGTTTGGTTCAGTTAGAGTCAAGTAGAGGTTTGTTTAATATTTATTTATTATTAGAGTTCAAGTCCTGATGGACTCTGGATAGAACTCTATAAATAGAGATGTAACTGCTTCTTTTCAGTAATCTATGAAAAATATTATTCTGTCTTTTGAGAAATCCTAGGAGGCCGATCCCCTCGAAATGATTATTATCATCCCCATTTCTCCCCTTTCTTCCACGATAAGACTTTAGGGTCTTATCAATTGGTATCAGAGCATACGATAAGACTTTAGAGTCTTATCATTTGGTATCAGAGCGGCGATCCTCGGTGTTCTCGTTGCAACGTAACAAAAAAAAAAAAAAGGCAAAGAAAGAAAGAAGAGAGAGAAGAAGAAGAAGCCGCAGCCACGCACCCCTGCTTCCCCTGCTTGCGGCCAGCCCACCGCCGGCTGTCGCTGCTCTCCGGCCAGCAACCGTCCTTGCCCTGCTTCCGGCCAGAGTCCACTGTGGTCGTCGCCTCCCACTCGAGCCACCATCGCTGCTAGGAGACGACGCTGCCAACGTCTCATCCTACCGCAGCCTCGCTTCCCTTCTGCCCCACTGCCGCTGCAAGGCAACTTCTTACCCACCGCCGCCCGCCTCTCAGCCGCAACCCTAACCGAGCGCGCCCCCCCCCCCCCCCTTGGGTCGCAACCGCAACCGTAGCCGCCGGTTGCCGCAACCCCTCGTTACAACGGTTGCAGAAATAGAGCTTCCTCTGTTGCCGCAGCCCCTCGTCAATCGCAGCTACGCCTCGAGCGCCGTCGCCTTCCAGCCAACCCACCACCATTGCCAGCCACCGTGCGGCGACCGCTGCTTGCCTCCCAGCCGTCGCTCCCCCTGGCTCAGGCGAGAACGACCGCCGCCACTCCCCCTTGCTCTGCCCCCTTGGTGACCGCAACAGGGCAATCCTCTTGCTACTGCGAATGGTTCCCACCACCGTCGCTGCTATTGCCCAGCCAGCGACGACGCCACTCGCTGCCCAGCCTACCACTGTCGATTCCTATTTTCCCCTGCAGCCTCGGCAACACCACCGCAGCCGCCCTCCAACAGCCCACGTAGCAAGCTCTTGTGCAGCCGCTTCAACTTAGGCGAAGCACGCACCGACTCCTCTTCTCAACCTCGGCCGCTTCAACGACACCGTTGTGTCCTCAACCGCACACGATCCCTCGACGTCACCAACGCCTCCGTAGTGCGGTAGAGACAGAGCAACGCTGCCTTCCATCTGCACCGTCGCAACCACCGCAGCGACAGGCCCTTGGCGACGCTGCTCCCGGTTGCAGCCACATCAACGCAGTTGCCTTCCAACCCCGGCGCTCTCACCCCACGCAGCGATAAAAATAGGGCAGCTACTCTTCCTCCAACGTGGCGACCGCAGCACTGCCCTTGGCGTCCACCTCCTCGGCAACTTCGCATCGACAGTGTTGATGCCCTTGCCGACACCAAAAATAGAAGTTGAGATTACAGATTTGCAATCTTACGCAATGGCCACTGATAACTCGGTGAAAGCACAAATGGAAGCATTGGAAATCAGAATTGAGAACCGACTGCAAGAAACACTTAATGATTTCAAAAAGAGCCTACTAGAGAGCCTTAGCAAATTTCAACAAAATGGAGGCTCAAATTCTACGTTGCACAGATCTGAAAATACAGGAAAAGGGCCCCAAGATTGTGACACAAATTACTCACACATGAAGATAGAATTTCCGAGATGGAAAGATGGAGATCCGACCAATTGGATCTCTAAGGCAGAAAATTTTTTCCGTTTTCACAGAACCCCAGAAGAATCCAAGGTAGAAGTGGCCTCAATCCAGCTTGAGGGAGATGCACTCTAGTGGTACGATTGGTATGAAACTTTCCACGGAGTTCCTTCGTGGGAGCAGTTCAAAAGAGGGTTTCTTGTTCGCTTTGGCCCATCCGAATATGAAAATGTTGATTGTCGGCTTGCCAAAATTCGTCAGACTTCTATAGTGTTAGAATATCATAGTAGGTTTGAAAGATTATCAAATCAAGCTAGAGATTAGTTGGACCGACAACTTCTGAATACATTTATTGAAGGACTTATTCCAGAGATCCGGTGTGAAGTTAAGGCTCATCAACCCCGCACTATGATAGCTGCGATCTCATTTGCAAATATACATGAGAAAAAAATTAGCAAGGAAAGATCAGTAAGGGGTTTGTACTATGATGAAAAATGGAGTATGGAGCACCGATGTAAACAAGGGCAACTTCTGATGATTGAACCAATTGGAGAGGAGCCGAAAGCTGAGAATGTGGACTCCGATCATGAAGGTATAAATTCTAATGAAGACATTGAACCTACCGTACATACAATGCATACATTAGCTGACTACTCTAATCAACAAACTATGGAAGTTGCCGAAACTCTAGAGCATCAACCTATTATAATTTTTATTGATACTGGTAGCACTAACAATTTTATGGACAGTGAGATTGTTGACCGATTGGCCCACCACATTGAAGACTATGACAGATTCGAAGTAAAGATCATTGATGGACGGATTTTCACTTATGATAGCAAAAGTTCAAAGATAAAATTGATTATACAGGGCCAGAAGTTTCATGCAACGATTACTACACTGAAAGATCGACCTGTTGCTTACACTATCAAAAGTGGAGACCATACTTACTTGATCAACGGGTTGTGATGCGTTGCAGATAGTCAATAGCTAAAGTGCCGAAAGAGAAGCTCCCTGAGATTGATGCTGCTCAGCCTTGAGGACAAGGCTGATTTGAAGAGGGAGGAATTGTTAGGACCCTTTTTCTAAGCTTTTGAATAATGTTTATTGAGTCTGTTTAGTCCAATTGTTTATTGAGTCAGTTTGGTTCAGTTAGAGTCAATTAGAGGTTTATTTAATATTTATTTATTATTAGAGTTCAAGTTCTGATGGACTCTGGGTAGAACTCTATAAATAGGGATGTAACTGCTTCTTTTCAGTAATCTATAAAAAATATTATTCTGTCTTTTGACAAACCCTAGGAGGCCGATCCCCTCGAAGCGATCAAGGAGGCCGATCCCCTCGAAGTGATCATTATCATCCCTATTTCTCCCCTTTCTTCCACGATAAGACTTTAGGGTCTTATCAATTGGTATCAGAGCCTACGATAAGACTTTAGGGTCTTATCAGACATACCCTCGAGAAACTCGACCAAGCATACCATGTCCTTAGGTCACTGGTGACATCTCTATTTTATAGACAAGATAGCGAATCGCGATATAGGTGAGCCACGAGGGACTCGACCAACTTAACCTACATCGAGAATCAGCCCCTACCTATAACGATGAAAGGCCATATTGGTTAATATAATTGCTTCACGTTTACCAACTTAATATTATCGAGAGAGGAGTTTCTATGATTTGGTCTCCTAATATGACATGTCACACATATACATACTTAATATATATCTATATCGCATGCAAATATATATACATATCTAGTAGGTGTACAAGTAATCACACATCATATGAGCAATCATACTAGATGATAATGGACCACAGCCTAATGTGATTAGGCCTGAGCTAGTGGGCCTAATTACTCACATCAAGATCTATGTGTATAGCATTGCATCTTCATGCCCTGTGATCGTCCATCTCATCCTTGTTAGTTCTGTCGATATCTCGACGCATCTCCATGCATCACAATCGTCTGTTTCGTGGGTTTTGCTATCGCTTCCACACTCCTGCTATACCTCCTCGTGTGATTACAACTTAAACATAGGCACATAGGCCCAACAATAAACGAAAAATAAAATGGAGGCTTACAGGCCCCAATAATAATAATCACAAGTACACACATCCCACGGTCCATGATCATCCGTCCATATATCATACATCACATATACATACCATCATCATATAGGACTACTAGATAATAATAATAATAATAATAATAATAATAATAATAATAATAATAATAATAATAATAATAATAATAATAAATAAAATAAATAAAATAAATAAAATTTTAATTAATTAATATTTTTTTTGAAAATAAGGACATGTAGGAAATTTTCTAAATTATGAGGGGTATTTTCATAATTTAGATAAAAGGATAAAATCTAAAATTTCTCAAATTCATAGGGGCAAAACTATCTTTTTACCCAAAAACCCTACTATCGTTCTCCCTCTCCCCTACTACGGTCGTCACCACCTTGCTGGCGATGACCATCTATAGCTGGGAGCGTGGGCATCGCCCCTCCCTGCGAGCGGCTCTGCCCTTGTAGGTGGGCGCCCCCGTGGGCACCGCCACCTTTGTAGGTAGTGCTGCCTCGCCGGACGGGCGCCCTTGCAGGCCCTGTCGCCCTTGCAGGCGATTCTGCCCGTAAGCACAACACCCACAAGCACCACTGCCCCTACGGTGTCTCTACTGACGGGTTGTTGGCCCCCACAGGCTACTAGCGACTGTAAGCAGCGCCAGCGAGCTGCCGACCCCCATAGGTTGTCGATCGTCGGCAGCAAGCCTACTGCACATAGATGGTAGCGCTGCCATCTACGAGGATAGCAAGGGCAACAATAGTTACTACCCTTTCTCGCTTTTGTGTCAATGATTTTGACGCCAAAAGCTTCTCCAAAACATAAAACATGAAGTTCAAAACTAATCTTTCGCACGAACAACTGGGCTTTGATACCACTGTGGGAAAATCTAGGGGCAAAATCACATGTGCAACGGAAGAACAAAAAATAAAATCCCCAAATTTTTCAAAGATGTGTTCATCGTTGAGCGAAGATTGGTGCATAAAATCCATGAAACTTAAAACTGTGTATATTAAAGATTGTGTTACCTAGGGAGATCATATATCCCTGAATCCCTGTAGATCTGTAGGAGAGGATGAATGAAGTCAAATGCCCTCCTCTCTAGTGGTGATCCATACAGTGGAGTTACGACGATGCTCCTCAAATATCCAGGCTTGCTATTTGAGGAGGAGAATAGGAGATGGCAACCCAAAGAGCCTCTATCCTATGAATCATTTGTTCCCTTTTATTTATAGAGGTCTCCTATCAACTTAATCCTAATGGATCCAGCCCTATTGGGTATTGGATCCCCATACAACTATCAAAGCCTCTTAAATTAGTTGATCTCTATCCAATAATCTCTCATTGGCTCTTATTGGATCTCATTCATATGATCTAATAATTCAGTGGCTTACTGGATATCCAATAAGATAGGGGCTCCGATGGATATCTCATATCCGAACCTTTACTCATCGCAACGCCTGCCATATGTGTGTGGCCCTCTAGGGCCAACATTGAATTGGCTATGATTCATACCTATCGGAACTCTTTCTGGCTTAGTGAATTATTATCTCCATAATAATTTACTCGACTCATCGACTGCGGACGTACTAGGCCACTACGCCGCAGTCCCTAAACGATATAGGGGAATCCAATCCATTGGACCTGTCTGTCCTTAGTTACCATATACCTATAGTCCCTTATTCATTTAATATCTCATAAATCGTATATCAGGCATGGTGCTGTCAGATCCATATGTTTTCTGCTCGAGTCTCGCTCTAATAGGATTCTCTTGGAGAACTCTTTATATTTCAATCCGAATGACCCTTGCTAGGGATTTGTCTGAGCAAGAACACATAAAATATTCATCTCATTACACCAAGATCGGATGATCCTCTATTGAGACTCAATAATTCGCATAAGGTTGGCTATTACTCTCGATGACCGACTGTGCTAGATTTGAAACCTCCAGAACTATAAGTCTGGTATCAAAGAGTGGAGTACTCATACAAGACATCCTTGTTGTCTCAAGTCTAAGGACCAGATATACCACTGGGACTATTGAATATATGTCTAATAATAAGGCATCATCAACCATCCAGCATTCTGTAAGCAGATCAATAAGAGAACTCATTCTCCAAGGAGCACATATACTATGTCCCTAGTGTCCCCACGCGGGTAGCTATGAGACCAGTTGCATCCATCATATAGACAAGTATATAGCACACTAGTCTATCCGGCTATCTCGATGTCCCTCTTAAGCAACCTATGATCAGGATTATTTAGGGTCTGTGTTTAAAGGTGAATCGGTCTCATTATCGTGATATCATCACGATTCGATTCTTATTGCACAAATCCATGGACATCATAATATATATATATATATATATATATATATATATATATATATATATATATATATATATATATATATATATATATATATATATATATATATATATATACAACAAGCAATATATTGTGTGTCAAGTCATAAGTGTCATCACTCACATGATTGGCTTGTATGACACCTATGATTAGCAATCTCTCACTTGACATAAAGCCACCCACCAATGTGTTTGGTCCCCATCAGACCCTTATAACACTTAAAGACAATATGAGATAATTGCTTTGTTAGTGGATCTGTGATATTATCTTCGGATTGAACTCTTTCCACTGTTATATCTCTTCGGGCTATGATCTCTCTAATAAGCTGGAACATCCTTAGAACATTTCTGATGAGAATTGGGTTTCTTTGCGTGAGCAATCACTCCGTTATTATCATAATATAAGGGAATCGGCTCATCGCTGCTTGGCATGACTCTTAGATCTATGATGAACTTCTTCATCTAGACTCCCTCCTTTGTTGCCTTTGCTGTAGTAATGTACTCCGCTTCTATGGTCGAGTTAATAGTAGTATCTTACTTAGAACTCTTCCAGCACACTACTCCTTCATTCATGGTGTATACATACCACGAATTTAACTTGCTATCATTAACATCGGATTGTAAACTCGAGTTTGTGTAGCCTTCATCCCTGAGGCTACTACCTCCATATACCCGTAAAAGATCCTTAATCCTTCTCAAGTATTTAATGATACACTTTACTACTTTATAGTGCTCCAAGCTTGGATCCGCTTGATACCTACTTGTGACACTCAGAGCAAGCACTATATCAGGTCTGGTATATAGCATGACATACATGATAGACCCTATCACTAAGGCATAAGGTATCTTATCCATGTTCACCCTTTCTTTAGGAGTATTTGGGGATATACTCCTAGAAAGTAATATCTCATATCTCATCAGTATAAAACGTCTCTTGAAATTTTTAATACAAAATCGTTTGATAATGGTGATTATGTACCTGGACTAGGACAAGCCAAGCATCCTCTTGGATCTATCTCTATAGATTCAAATCCCCTAGAATGAGTCCCCTATGGAAAATTGTCAAAGTCTTTACTGTGGATAGCATTCCTATATCATTCTCAATGATTAGGATGTCATCCACATATAACACCAAGAAGGTGATAGCGCTCTCAATTACCTTTCTGTACACATAAGGCTCATCTTCGTTCTTAACAAAATCATGAGATCTGATTACCTGATCAAAACTTATGTTTCAACTTCAAGAAGCTTGCTTTAGTCCATAAATGGACCTAAGCAATCTATACACCACCTTATTTGGATAATCCTTGGACACGAATCCCTAAGGTTGTATCATATACACCTCCTTCTCGATGTTGCCATTGATGAATGCGGTTGTCACATCCATCTACCAAATCTCATAATCATAATGTGCTACAATAGCCAATAGAATTCAGATGGATTTTAGCTTGACTATGGGTTAGAAGGTTTCGTTATAAGTCAACACCTTGCTTTTGGCAATACCCCTTAGCCACTAGATAATTCAATATTAACGGAAGGATGATCTAAAACATACCATAATACTAGCCCTCAAAGCTTGAAAAAGATATGTGACAATATTTTCTAATTTACATTATTTTTGCTAAAGCTATGCTAAATTTATATTTATTTATATCTTAAAAATTCTATTCTAACTTTTTATATTTTTTAGATATTTTTGAAGGGATTTTAACTTATTTTAGACATATTGGCAATATGCCCTAGTATACCATTAGTGTGCATACTGTACTGAGCGAGACTCGATACATCGGTTCAGATAGAAATTATGAATCATACTTGAATCTGGTGATATTGCTTAAATATAATCACAATATGATGAGTAAATCCTGTAAGACACTTTTAATTTTACTTTTTGTTTCTAATTCTCAGTTTGTTCTTTCGTTACGAAGAACTATGTTAAAAGAAGAAAGTGTTATTCAAATTAATCTCTAGGATTTCAGTTCACGTAAATTTTGAGTATCCTCTTGATGAATCTATAAATTTGGTATCACTCTACTCACTCTATACAGTATTAGATACATGAAAATGATTTTCTATTTTTTATGTGAATCATAAATCTCTAAAAGTCTTCTGAATGAGACTAGTGAGGGCAACATCTTGAGTTCCTTTTTGTACTTAATCAGCTCATCTTTCTCTCTGTTCCACTAGCAATAGAAAAGGTAATTTATTCTAACTCTACAACCATATTGGATTATATACTTTTTATTTGCAAAAAAATAATTCATGTTTTGTGATGTTTATATGCTTCTATCAAACCTTTAGCTTTAGCTTTTGGATAAGTTATAGCCATAACATTCCAAGTTATAGCAAGTGAAATCATGCCTGGTGCTTTGCAGACATGACATTATGGTTTATGGTCATAAATTAGTCAGTGAATTTATGTGAGAACATTAGAGCTTTCATAAGAATAAGGCCTTTATAGGTAAGTTGTGAAGTTTTATTTTCTTATCTCTCTGCCTTAGCCTAAAACAAGTATGATCAGATTATTTAAAAATAAACATGGCTACCACATCAAGAGGCTTTAGCTACTACAAAATATCAAGAAGTTTAAACATATATAGATGTATCCCTCTAGGTTATAGGATATCCATTCATTATATTATTCAAGTCCGTGGTACTCATTTGTTAGTGGGCTTCATTTATTGATTAGATTTTGACTACTTGATTATGTTGAAAACTCATAAGAATCAGGTAATATTTGAATCTTCATGAATAAAAAGTAAATAGTATTCGGTTATTTCATGTTGAATTAGGAGGTAATATTTGACCGCTTGACTATGTTAAAAGTTGAAAATAAATAGGTAATATTTAAATTTCTTGAAGAAAAATTAAACAAGATTTTGTTATTTTCCTAGAAAATATTTTCAAGTATAGATGTTCGTGTTCAATTAGGAGGGAGTTAGTCCTATTGCAACTTTTGATGAATAAGCACTTGATGATATTTATAAGAATAGAATTATGAAGAATAGCTTAAGTAGAATTTCATATTGTCTTCGAGAGCAGCATTTGATATCTTTATTTGTTGGTCCCATATTGCTATGTCTTATGATAGCACAAAAACTTAATAGCTATGCCAACAATTTGTGTTCCAGAAACGTTGCCACTAAGTTTTGTATTATTTTCCTTTATTTGTCATTTGTCTATTGTATGTTTTTATCTTTGCTTGTCATAAAGATGTTTATCTAATTCAATATATTCCAAAATCATTACCAGTGAGTTTTGTGTACTTATATTTGTGCTCTTGTATATTTATTTGGTGTGTTTTTGTATGTGATAATGTGTGTTAAATTATTTTTATAGGTGCACATGACTATATATATGAGGATTATTTATTTAGATACTTCAGATTATATATAAAGCTTCCTAAAGGACAAATGAAGTTATCCTTCAGTACTCTGAAATGTCTATTTCTATTTGAATAAATTTTAGGATGTCGACTTAATTCAGCTTTGTACAATATAATGTCTTTTGATGGTTGCATGATATTTCATCTATTAGTGATTATATACTTAGTAACATTCTTTTGGTCGACCTGCTTTAAGCTATAGGTTATTTGGAGCAAGTTAGATATGGCATTGGCAATGCTATGCAATGTTTGAAAACTTAATCATTGGTGAGACATTTGCTTAAAATTCCAAACTTTGCTTGTTTGACATGTTTTGATGAAGCAAAGCTTTGGCAAGGTACAAAAGGGCATGAGGTGAAGCAACAAATTTGGAAGCAAATCCAAAAACATCATGTTTACATTATGATCATTTTATTTAACTGTGTGGCCTATTAAATATACTAAATTTACTTGCATATTTCGTTGCATTGATATCTACAGCTATAATAATAAAACAATATATTATTGTAAATCTCTAATAAAAGCTACAATATATGTTTCCTTAGAGAACTGAAAAAATGATGAAAAAATGATCAAGGTGACAAAACCAATCTCTATAAGCTAGAAGACTTAGAACAAAGAGCAAAATGTATTAACCATTTAGTACTATTGTTCTCCTCCCTAAACGCATGACAAAATACGCATGCTTGAAGTCTCAAAATAAAAATCCAAATACATTTTAAGCAATTTAATGAACTTCATAGAAGAGATTCTTCTTTGTTAATGAACTTAATAATCAACTTTGCATCATATTCAACTATCAACTTGGGACCCTCTCTTCAATCGTAAGGTCAATCCCATATTTGATCATAATTTATTCAGGTTTTCAACATATGATTTTCGATAAATTGATAGTCTACCATCATGTGTCCCTGCACTGTTTCTAAGAACGAACCCTATTCCACCATAACCATCCGGCATATTAAATGCACCATCAGAATTAAGCTTAAACCATCCATAATTGGGTTTGGACTAAGTCATAAGTAATTGATTGTTCTCCAAACATTTCTTAGACAGAATTGAGAAAGCTAATCCCTTAACTCCATTTGAAGGTGGCCTAGGCCTTCCAAATCAACCAAATGTCACAAGCAAGCAAGGCTCTCAATAGTTAATAACTGATTTTAGTAAGGCTCTCCCCCTCTCTTAACCTCTAGCCCACTCCATACCCACTCCATACTTCACAAGCAAATTTGCACTAAAAAAAAATAAGTGATCCTGCATATCCATGCCTTCCCCGTACAATAGCACACATAGTTTAAAATCACAAATACCAATCTTAGCTAATCATCTCCCGGTGGTAAGAAGCCTATGAGGAGGATAAGAACCTTCTATAGCCTCACCTAACACTCCTCACTCAAACCAGTGTCACTAGAGCAACCTCTCAAATACCTATATGCAAATTTAGTTAATAGTTGTGCCTTCTATATCCTCCTATTATCATAGAGGCTAAGGGAATACTAATCCATGTAACCAAAGGTCCACCCACTAACCCAAATAAGGATATTATTTTACATGTATCCTATGATTAATTATTAACCAAACCAACATTTATTGTACCACCCAAAATGGTATAGGACGGGTGATGTTAAAAAAAAAAGAGATTATGACTTACGAATGCAAGCTCTCTTCTCCTTTAAGATGTTGTTGCCTTGCCATTGCTGCTTTGCCACTATTATCGTCATGCTTCATTGTTGCATAAGAGGTCACCAACTGGCCATCACAAATGTGAGCCCTCTTCTTGTGTAAGATGCTACCGCCTTGCTAGTGCTACTTCATCATTGTTCTCGCTACAACTTCGCCATTAAGTAAGATATCGTTATTGTTACTGTTGCCACGTCGATGATATTATTGCTTCATTAGTACTACTAATGTTGTAGCTTCCCAAGTACACTACTACTATTCTTTTTCTCCTCATCATCTTTCTTCTTCTTCCTTCTTATTTCGCCACTTCTCCCCTCTTTCTTCCTTCTTCCTTCCTTCTCTGTTCCGACATCGCCCCTTCCACTTCTCTCTCTTTTTCTCTCGCCAAACCCTCAGTATACACCACCAGCATACCATGTGTTAATATACCAATATAAACTGATATGTACTATTCCAATATATTATCGAAATGGGTTTAGTACCTGAGACAAACTCTAAATCAAACTAGAAATTATAATATTTTTAAAGTTGAAATCTATATTTATAAATGTTAGCTTCAATAAAAGAGGGACATCAAATAATCATTTATCATACATCACATCAATAGAAATACTATCACCGATGAAAAAAGATAAACCCTCATGGAGAACATGTAGAGAAAAAGACTCCAACAACAATTAACAAGAGAATAATTAACATGCTTGTAAGGGGAGATAATGTCATTTAACAGTAATCACTTTGACCTAAAGATTGGACTCCTAATTCAACACTATGAAAACTCTTTTTCACTTAAAGAGAAAGACTAGTAGTGGTCAAATGAATGCCCTAACCACCATCTTGTTTGGGGAGAGGAATAATACCCTAGGAAATCAGATAAAGCCATTAGTATTATCAAATTTCTACTATAAGAAATCCTTAATATAATATTCTGAAATACTTTTTTAAGCATCAAGACATTTAAAACATAAAAAAGGGTGACATTTAAAAAAATAATGAGGGTGATCCAATTCTATATTTTAATAATAAAATCAATTGATGAGTTTACAAACTAATATACTTTTGAGAGAAGTGATATAGGAAATATATCGATCAAGGACTCAAACCATCAAGAGCAAATTATCGAAGTAGGAGAATTATACATTGTACTAAGAAAAGTATTATGTTGGAAATTGGATATAGAGTTGGACGATTGAACTTTATGCTATAAGTTTGGGCATCTTGCTAGAAGGATCAGATATTATGCTAAAATTGTTAGGATCAAGAGCACTAAGAGGGGGGGGGTGAATTAGTGCAGCGGAAAACTTTCTGCGATTAAAACGAAATTACGTTCGAACGATAAAAACGATTTCTGTGTGAAAGCCGATTCTAAGCAAGATGATGTTAAAGTCAATCTATGAAGGCAGTTTGCAGCTATGATGAAAACCAGAATATAGGCGCAAACTGAAATACGACGTTCGTACGAAGAAATTGATTTACGTCTAAATGTTGTTTCGTAAATCACTTGATTAGGCAAGATGCAGTTTAAGCAAGAGTATAAAGGCAGTTTGCAGTTATGGTAGAGCTCAAAACGTAAACACAATCTGAAATATGATGATCGTACGAAAAAACAGATTTACGTCTAAACGCTGATTCGGAAAGTGAAAGGCTTGAAACCCGATCGTATATGCGCAGAAAGCAGTAAGTTTCAGAGGAGGTTTGCAGTAAAGATAATATGCTCAAAGTAAATGCAAACCGAGATTTAGAGTGTTAGGATCGAGAGCACTAAGAGGGGGGGGGGTGAATTAGTGCAGCGGAAATCTTTCAGCGATTAAAAACGAAAGCTGCGTTCGTTCGATAAAAACTATTTTGATGCAAAAGCCGATTCTAAGATTACTTATGATTAAGTGCAGTTTACGTCTAAACACAGTTTGCGTCTAAGCGCAGTTTATGCAGTTTGCGTCTAAATGCGGTTTGCGTCTAAATGCAGTTTGCGTCTAAATGCAGATTGCGTCTAAGCGCAGTTTGCATCTAAGCGCAGTTTGCGTCTAAGCTCAGATTGCGTCTAAGCGCAATTTGCATCTAAGCGCAGTTTGCGTCTAAGCGCAGATTGTGTCTAAGCGCAGTTTGCGGTTATAAATGGAATCAAAACGTAAACATAAACTGCAAAGAAACTCATTCGTAAAAGTGCAGAAGACAGTTTGCAGTTATAAATAGAATCAAAACGTAAATGTAAACTGCAATGTAAAGATCGTACGAAAACACAGATTTACGTCTGAATGCAGATTCGGAAAGATCAGAACTTAGAAACTTGTTCGTAAAAGCGCAGAGAGCAGTAGCTATGTAGGAGGTTTGTAGTAATGATAAAGTGCTCAAAATAAAAGCAAACCAGAGATTTAGAGTGGTTTGGTTAGTCTTGACCTACTCCACTTTTGGCTTCCTCCACCGACGAGGTCACCGATGTCAATTAGAGGCCTTCCTTCAATAGGCGAAGGCCAACTGCCCTTTTACAGTTTCACTCCTTTTGACGGGCTCAGGAGACAACCCTTACAGAACCTTTCTCTCCTCTCTTTACAACTCAAGACTTGAAGAACAGAAAGAGGAGAACTTTTGGACTTAACACAAATTTGAGCTCTTAGAATCACAGAAAAGATCAAGAATTCGGTGTAGGTCTGTATCTTTTCAGTGCTGAATGGGTGGGGTATTTATAGGCCCCAACCCAGTTCAAATTTGGAGCTCAAAACGATCAAATCCTGGAATTCCGGGATCAGGCGGTTGCACCTCCTTACTGGGGCGGTTGCACCGCCTAGCAGAGCTTGAAGACTGAGCCTCTGGGCGGTGCTACCTCTGTCAGGGGCGGTTGCACCTCTCTGCCAGAGCTCGAAGACCGAGCTCAGGCGGTTGCACCGCCTGACTGGAGAGGATGCACCGCCTGGCAGAGCTTGAAACTTGAGCTCTGGCGGTGCTACCTCCTGACAGAGGAGGTTGCACCGCCCAGTCTCGCTCGGAGACTGAGCCCTGGGCGGTTGCACCTCTTGGCTGGGGCGGTTGCACCGCCTAGTCTCGCTGGGAGACATAGCCTGGGCGGTTGCACCTCCCACAGCAACCTGGGTCCGAATGGGTTGAACCATTCGACCCAATTTGAGTTCTTCAGGGGCCCAATTGCCCCAGGATTAAGCTAATGGGATCACCTCCCATTTCTAACTTAATCAAAGTGCTAACTACGATTATTTCCTAAGACATATTCTACAGCTTGCTTCGGTGCGTCACTCGCTTCTTCCGGCGAGTTTCCGGCGAACTTCCGTCGATCATCCGATGAACCCTCGGTGATGCTCCTGCGGACTTCCGGCAAACTCCTGGACTGCGACGATCCACTTGGCAAGTTCCGACAAGCTCCTTTGGCAAGCTTCTGGACTTCTCGGATTTGTTCCCGCAGAACCTCCGACGACTGTCCGAACTTCCGTCGAGCTCTCGAACTCCCAACGTGATCATTGTCATGACTCCGGCGCAACTCCTGCTGCATGTCTTACTTTCATCGTAGTTAATCCTGCACACTCAAAACAAAACTTCGATCGAGACAATTAATCCTAAGCGATTAACCAAGTTGTCCGGCATGTCATTGGTCCCTCGACGCTCCGTCCGATTCTTCGGCGCATCGTCCTTTCCTGCGGCCTATTGCCCAATCGGCCAGTTGGCTCTGCAACTCCAATATCCTTGGCACAATACCCGCTCTTCTTGGCCCGATGCCCGAGTCCACGGCCCGAAGCCTTCTGTCGATACGTCGACCGATCCACCGGCCCGACGTCCAATCTTCTGACATGTTCCTCCGGCACAATATGATGTTGCTGCTTTAATTGTCTCATCCTGATCGAAGCATCCTACGTTACTCAAAACGTAGATTAAATCATAAACATATATCAAGTAGTTTCATTATCAAAATACGAGATTCAACAATCTCCCCCTTTTTGATGATGACAACCACTTGATGACGGAGTTAAACTTAACTCCCGGAGTTTAAACAAACTCCCCCTATCAATATGCCATATTGATAGAATCTTGAATTCAAACTGAATTCAAGTCATTGCAATATTCATCATGAATACTTGCAACACGTCATTATGAACTTATGCATAACATGTCATGTCATCAACATACTTCTCCCCCTTTGTCATCAACAAAAAGGAGAAGTACCACAATCAAGTGTTTGTGATTTTGGTTCAACTCATTGCATGAAAAACATAATATCAAGTTTTATCATCATGCAGTTTTGAAGCCAGAAAATTTAGCAAATGTTACATCACGCTTAGAACATTCAAGCTATCAAGTTTTAGATATGCAAGTTTTACAGCATACAAGATAGCACTTTTATAACATGCAAGCTAGCAATGTTGCAACATTTTAGAACTTGCAAGCTAGCAATTTAGAGATGTTCAAGAAGGCAACTATTGCTTCTTGAAATATGCAAGTTTTACTTCTTGAGATAGGCAAGATAGCACTTTTGCAATTTTTGTTTGGCAAGCTTGTGATGTTCAAGATAACAAGCTCTTTCTTCTCTTTTGAGAAGTGTCATTTTTGCTTTCTTTGCAAAGTGAAAGCTAGCAAAATGCCAAACTAGCAAGAGATAATGTTTTACATGAGGCAAGCAAACAATTTGGCAAGTGTTACATTTGCATCTTCTCTTTAGATGTGCAAGAAAATAAACAAGTTTTTACATTTTCTTGACATTTCAAGCTAGCAATTATCGGTGATGTTCAAGATAGCAATTTCTTCTCTTTTGTAATTTTTGCCTTTTTCTTGAATTGTGCTAGCAATCTATCTCCCCCTTTGTCATTGTCAAAAAGAAGGGAAAAACCCTTTACATCAATTTCTAAATCATGACAAAGGTAAGTAATCATTCTTATTTGTGCATCATTATAGTTTCAATGCACAAATTCATTAACATTACATTTCATTTTTTTATGCATGATACCGAAAAATCAATCATCATCATGAGCATATCAAACATGATATTCAAGCATTCATGATATATCATTTTGGCAACATGATCATAGATATTCAAACAATGGTATCTAAATGTCAGAATTCATTACATCCTATTATGCATGATCATTAACTCCTCATTTGTATTTCATGCATTATTTCATTTCATCTCATAAGGAATATCAAGAAGAGTTATTGGATGATGAGATAAATATTTTATGAATACACGGAATATCATAAGTGTTTCATGTATTCATATTATCACATGAAGCATATTATCATTTTTAAGATTCATAACATGAATAACGTTATTACTATTTCATCAAAATCAATTTCGAGATTCACACAATATCATGAAATCATTAATCTCGATAAGATGGGAAAAGCATTTTCTTTTTAAGTGATTCTTTTAACACATCATAAAAAACTCATTCATAATTCAAGTGATTTACAATATATTATAAATGAATTTATCACTTGTATTTCATCAAAATCGAGAACTCTAGAGATAGAAAATGATTGAACCATGATTCATATTTAAAGTGTATCTTATGTCGTAAATACGAATCAAGCATTTGTCAAATCTGAAATCATCCTCAAAATTACATTCAATAAATTCATGTATGACAAGCATAGATTTATTGAAAAATCAATAAGATAGAGGATTACATTTCAAGTGTTCATCAATTGTAGCATTTCATCATATGGTAAGATATCAATGCGTAAAACTGTGTAGCAAGATTTTGTTTGATATCTTGATACAGGGCATGATGTACACATTTCGAATATTTTAGCAAGTGTAGCATTACATCACATGGTAAGATATCAGCTCGTATGATGCAAATTTTTGTTTGATATCTTGATACAGGGCATATAGCAATGATAGCAATCATATATTTCTTAGTGATGCAAGCATGGGATAATCATAGCATAGTGTTTATAGCATCAATTCATATATTTCTCCCCTTTTTTTAAGTGTTTCATCTTAAGTGATCGATTTCATGTTAGCATGCCTTTTCATTTATGTCAAATGAAAACATGCATCAACGTTTAGGATCGTAAAATGAATTTCATCATAAAACCATCAATCACAAAAATCATCATGTATAACTTTAAAATCTCATGCATAAAATCGTCAAATCATAGTATCAAAACTTTAATATTTTCATTGCAACATTAAGCAAGGTTTCATTCAACATAATTTTGAATGATTCTTATAAATGCCTAAAACTTCTTTAGTTTTAATTTATATGATTGACTTTATAATAGCATGCTCAAATCTTTATTCTTATGTCAAAATCATACATCATATTTAACAAACAAAGACAATGAAAAATATCAAGCCTTCTAGACAAAAGCCATGTATCGTCACTGAAAAGCAATATGAAAATCATCAAAATATACATTCTTGCTTCTCAAGCACATAAATAAGATTTAATCTCACTAGGTGTACAATCATTAGATTTCTATCTTGCATTAACATAAGACATGCAATTTTCATTTTCATTTTCAAAATTACAAGCATGATCATATTTTTGCATTTTCATTATTAAATTATTAAAAATATAATTTTCAAGAAAATTTAAAGAAAAAGAAAAATGCATCATGAAAAACATCATGTAATTTCGAAGTAAATTAAAGGCATTTTGATTACCTCAGCGTCGAAAGGCGTAGTTTGCCACCTTGCCTTTGTTGATTTTCTCCTCGTCTTCAGAGGAGCTCGATTCATCCCAATTTTTGTTCTTCTTCTTGCGTTCAAAGCAAGTAGTTCCGTTCTTTTTACTTTTTAATTTTTGTTTCAATTGTAGTTTAAGTTCACCATCACTTGAGCTTATGCTCGAGTGGTCTTCAAATGTTCTATGTCCCAAATCCTTCCTGTTTTTTGGAAGGTGGTTCTCAAGTTCTTCACGTGCATTGCACGTCATTTCATATGTGATCAAGGAACCAATTAGTTCTTCAAGTGGAAATTGGTTCAAGTTTTTCAATTCTTGAATAGCAGTTACTTTTGAATCCCAAGGTTTAGAAAGTGAGCGCAAAATCTTGTTTACGAGTTCAAAATCCAAAAAACATTTTCCAAGAGCTCTTAAACTATTGACGACATCCGTGAAACGGGTGTACATGTCGCCTATAGTCTCGCTTGGTTGCATTCGAAAAAGCTCAAAATCATGCAATAAAATGTTAACTTTCGAGTCTTTGACTCTACTAGTTCCCTCGTGCGTGATTTCAAGTGTTCGCCAAATGTCAAAAGTCATTTCGCACGTAGAAATCCGATTGAACTCATTTTTGTCCAAAGCGCAAAATAAAGCATTCATAGCCTTTGCGTTTAAAGAAAAATACTTCTTCTCCAAATCTGACCATTCGTTCATCGGTTTAGAGGGAAGTTGAAAATCGTTTTCAATGATATTCCATAAATCCAAATTCAAAGAAATCAAGAAAACTCTCATTCGAGTTTTCCAATAAGTGTAGTCCAATCCGTTAAACAACGGTGGACGAAAGACCGATAAGCCCTCTTGAAAGCCTTGAAGAGCCATTTCTCTTGGGTGTAAATCCGAAATGAGAAATACCCCGCTCTGATACCAATTGTTAGGATCGAGAGCACTAAGAGGGGGGGGGGTGAATTAGTGCAGCGGAAATCTTTCAGCGATTAAAAACGAAAGCTGCGTTCGTTCGATAAAAACTATTTTGATGCAAAAGCCGATTCTAAGATTACTTATGATTAAGTGCAGTTTACAGTTTGCGTCTAAGCGCAGTTTACGCAGTTTGCGTCTAAATGCGATTTGCGTCTAAATGCAGTTTGCGTCTAAATGCAGATTGCATCTAAGCGTAGTTTGCATCTAAGCGCAGTTTGCGTCTAAGCTCAGATTGCGTCTAAGCGCAGTTTACGTCTAAGCGCAGATTACGTCTAAGCGCAGTTTGCGGTTATAAATGGAATCAAAACGTAAACATAAACTGCAAAGAAACTCGTTCGTAAAAGCGCAGAAGACAGTTTGCAGTTATAAATAGAATCAAAACGTAAATGTAAACTGCAATGTAAAGATCGTACGAAAACACCGATTTACGTCTGAATGCAGATTCGGAAAGATCAGAACTTAGAAACTTGTTCGTAAAAGCGCAGAGAGCAGTAGCTATGTAGGAGGTTTGCAGTAATGATAAAGTGCTCAAAATAAAAGCAAACCAGAGATTTAGAGTGGTTCGGTCAGTCTTGACCTAGTCCACTTTTGGCTTCCTCCACCGACGAGGTCACCGACGTCAATTAGAGGCCTTCCTTCAATAGGCGAAGGCCAACTGCCCTTTTACAGTTTCACTCCTTTTGAAGGGCTCAGGAGACAACCCTTACAGAACCTTTCTCTCCTTTCTTTACAACTCAAGACTTAAAGAACAAAAAGATGAGAACTTTTGGACTTAACACAAATTTGAGCTCTTAGAATCACAGAAAAGATCAAGAATTCGGTGTAGGTCTGTATCTTTTCAGTGCTGAATGGGTGGGGTATTTATAGGCCCCAACCCAGTTCAAATTTGGAGCTCAAAACGATCAAATCCCGGAATTCCGGGATCAGGCGGTTGCACCTCCTGACTAGGGTGGTTGCACTGCCTGGCAGAGCTCGAAGACTGAGCCTCTGGGCGGTGCTACCTCTGTCGGGGGCAGTTGCACCTCTCTGCCAGAGCTCGAAGACCGAGCTCAGGCGGTTACACCGCCTGACTAGAGAGGTTGCACCGCCTGGCAGAGCTCGAAACTTAAGCTCTGGCGGTGCTACCTCCTGATAGAGGAGGTTGCACCGCCTAGTCTCGCTCGGAGACTGAGCCCTGGGCAGTTGCACCTCTTGGCTGGGGCGGTTGCACTGCCCAGTCTCGTTGGGAGACATAGCCTGGGCGGTGCTACCTCCCTGCCTGGGCGGTTGCACCTCCCACAGCAACCTGGGTCCGAATGGGTTGAACCATTCGACCCAATTTGAGTTCTTCAGGGGCCCAATTGCCCCAGGATTAAGCTAATGGGATCACCTCCCATTTCTAACTTAATCAAAGTGCTAACTACGATTATTTCCTAAGACATATTCTGCAGCTTGCTTCGGTGCGTCACTCGCTTCTTCCGGCGAGTTTCCGGCGAACTTCCGTCGATCATCCGATGAACCCTCGGTGATGCTCCTGCGGACTTCCGGCAAACTCTTGGACTGCGACGATCCACTTGGCAAGTTCTGACGAGCTCCTTTGGCAAGCTTCTGGACTTCTCGGATTTGTTCCCGCAGAACCTCCGACGACTGTCCGAACTTCCGTCGAGCTCTCGAACTCCCAACGTGATCATTGTCACGACTCCGGCGCAACTCCTGCTGCATGTCTTACTTTCATCGTAGTTAATCCTGCACACTCAAAACAAAACTTCGATCGAGACAATTAATCCTAAGCGATTAACCAAGTTGTCCGGCATGTCATTGGTCCCTCGACGCTCCGTCCGATTCTTCGGCGCATCGTCCTTTCCTGCGGCCTATTGCCCAATCGGCCAGTTGGCTCTGCAACTCCAATATCCTTGGCACAATACCCGCTCTTCTTGGCCCGATGCCCGAGTCCACGGCCCGAAGCCTTCTGTCGATACGTCGACCGATCCACCGGCCCGACGTCCAATCTTCTGACATGTTCCTCCGGCACAATATGATGTTGCTGCTTTAATTGTCTCATCCTGATCGAAGCATCCTGCGTTACTCAAAACGCAGATTAAATCATTAATATATATCAAGTAGTTTCATCATCAAAATACGAGATTCAACATAGAGTGGTTCGGTCAATCTTGACCTACTCCACTTTTGGCTTCCTCCACCGACGAGGTCACCGACGTCAACTAGAGGCCTTCCTTCAATAGACGAAGGCCAACCACCCTTTTACAGTTTCACTCCTTTTGACGGGCTTAGGAGACAACCCTTACAGAATTTTCTCTCCTCTCTTTACAACTCAGAACTTGGAAGAACAAAGGGTGAAGAACTTTTGGCCTTTACAATAATTTTGAGCTCTAAGAATCACATAAAAAGATCAAGATTTCGGTGTAAGTTTATGCCCTTTCAGTGCTGAATGGGTGGGGTATTTATAGGCCCCAACCCAGTTCAAATTTGGAGCTCAAAACTGTCAATTCCCGAAATTTCGGGATCAGGCGGTTGCACCTCCTGACTGGAGCGGTTGCATCGCCTGGCAGAGCTCGAAGACTGAGCCTCTAGGCGGTGCCACCTCCTGTCAGGGGTGGTTGCACCTCCTGCCAGAGCTCGAAGACCGAGCTCAGGCGGTTGCACCTCCTGCCAGACCTCAAAGATCGAGCTCAGGCGGTGCTACCTCCTATCAGGAGAGGTTGCACCGCCCAGTCTCACTCGGAGACTGAGCCCAAGCGGTGCCACCTCTTGGCTGGGGCGGTTGCATCACCCAGTCTCGCTTGGAGACTTAGCCCAGGCGGTGCTACCACCTGGCTTGGGCGGTTGCACCTCCTAGCAGAAATCAGGGTCCGAATGGGTTGATCCATTCGGCCCAATTTGGGTTTTTCAGGGGCCCAATTGCCCTAAGATTAAGTTAATGGGATCACCTCCCATTTCCAACTTAATCATTGTGCTAACTACGATATTTCCTAAGACAATTTCTGCAACTTGCTCCGGTGCGTCAATCGCTTCTTCCGGCGAGCTTCCGGTGAACTTCCGTCGATCATCCGATGAACCCTCGGTGATGCTCCTGCGGACTTCCGGCAAACTCCTGGACTTGCGACTATCCACTTGGCGAGTTCCGACGAGCTTCTTTGGCAAGCTCATGGACTTCTCAGATTTGTTCCCACAGAACCTCCGACGACTGTCCGAACTTCCGTCGAACTCTCGAACTCCCAACGTGATCATTGTCTTGACTCCGGCGTAACTCCTACTGTATGTCTTTCTTCCATTGTAGTTAATCCTGCACACTTAAAACAAAACTTCGATCGAGACAATTAATCCTAAGCAATTAACCAAGTTGTTCGGCATGTCATTGGTCCCTCGACACTTCGTCTGATTCTTCGGCGCATCGTCCTCTCCTGCAACCTATTGCCCAATCGGTCAGTTGACTCCACAACTCCGATATCCTTGGCACAATACCCGCTCTTCTTAGCCCGATGCCCGAGTCCACGGCCCAAAGCCTTCTATCGATACATCGACCGATCCACCGGCCCGACGTCCAATCTTCTGATATGTTCCTCCGGCACAACATGATTTTCCTGCTTTAATTATCTCATCCTGATCGAAGCATCCTGCGTCACTCAAAACACAGATTAAATCATAAACATATATCAAGTAGTTTCATCATCAAAATACGAGATTCAACAAAAATATCAGATATCATAGAAAAGTTGACATGTCAATAGATCAAGCGATATGCCGATGGAAAGGGTAACATGCCAGAGTTTCAGATAAAGTATTGAAAGATTGGACGACTTGCCAAAATAGCATACAATATGTTGAAAGTTTTGTAATTGTGCAGGATATGTTGTTGAATTATTAAAGTCTTGTTTAATGTCATTTTGGGTCAAACTAAGTTAGGATTGGGCCAAAACCATGCCAACTTGTTGATAAAGCCAATGGGCTTTGACCAAGGTTAAATTAGGCCTATTAGAAGGCTAAAACAATGGACTTGAGTTGGCTTGGACAGTGGTACTGTTAGGCCCAAGCGATGGTACCGTTTAAGTCAACCGATAAGCACAAACAATATTTGTCAGTGCTACCGGTAGTGGTACCACCTATATTGATGGTGATACTACTTAATATTTAAAAATTATGATAGTGGTATTGTCCAAAAGTCTAAAATTGTAATATCAAAAGTTATAACGGTAGTAATACCATGTGTCAACGATAGTACTGCCTATGTCTTAAAATTTCAAGGATTTAAATTTTTTGGCTCCATTTTTTAAGCCTCTTGGAGCCTATAAATAGCCTACTAAGGTTTGGTTGATGGAGCATCAATTTTTGAGTTGGTGAAGTGTTGTAGCTCTCTCTTTGGATATTATTTGAGTCTCTTTCTCTGAGTTTAGAGGTGATTCTGAGTTATAGGAGATGAGAGATATTATAAAAGAGTGAGTGTAGAGGTTCTTTCATAAGCCTATTAAAAGGATAAAAGCTATAACAATGATAGTTGATTTTCATCCATTGGAAAGAAGATCGGTAGTGAAAGCCAATGACCTCGACGAAAGAGAAATCGAGAGTAGATATAGGTCGGAAAGATTGAACCACTATAAATCGATTTGTGTTGCTTCTCTTGATTTTAATTTGTTGTTACTTACTAATTTACTTTACTCACAATCCTTACTCACATTTTTTGTTAATTTCATTTCCAATATGGATTTATTAATGAACATTTAAAATCGATTGAAATTTACTGTAATACTAATTCACCCTCCCCTCTTAGTGTCATTATGATCCTAACACCTACTAGCCTAGGATAACTTAGACCTATTCCAAGAATCAATCTTACCTTTAAGACTTCAACATAATATCAAAGGGCGATTTAAGAATTCTATGAGGGATGATCATAGTACTAAGGTATTTAAAATGGAACTTTCTCACTTTGATATTAAAGGAATGGACATCATGTCTCTTACCAACTCTCATGCTACGAGAAAAAAAAAATCATATTTACTAAGATTAATGAGTTGATTCATAAGAGTCTTATAAGCCTTGAGATTATCCTTAATGGTTTCGTAAAATCTTTTATTCACTCTAAAATATGTCAAAATATCATTTGCATATATAATATGAGAGAAATAGATACATTTTTAAATTTAAATAGGGTGAGCAACTTATCTTCAATAGCTTTATGTAATAGGCAAGAAAGGATTTGGGCCACAATGATATATAGATATGGGGATAATAGTCCCCGATACCCCTATTGTTCTTGAAATACCTTGAGCCCTTACAATTAATAAGATATAAAAGATATAAATAGAAATATAATTTTTAATCCAAGACACAAATTATATAAAATAATTTAAAAGAGTATAAATGTAAAGAATGACATCCTAAGAAAGACGATCATATTCTTTTTCAAGATCAATTTTAAACATAACTAAAGGAATCTTACCCTTATTTCAAACGTAGAATGAACCACATACTTCTACTTGAGAGAAAAGATGATTACTCAATATGAAACAAATTATTCAAGAGAGATTTGATATGAGAAGCCAAAAACTTAGAAAACACATTATATACCACATTACCTACAGAAATGGGATGAAAAATATAAAATTTTTCTAGGAATTAAATATTTAGGGATGAAGACAAAGAAGGTTCTAGCCTAATCAACAAACAAAAAAGCATGAAAATATAATTAATTAAAGGCCTCAACAAGATAATCTTTTTTAGTATCTTAATGGTATTGATAAAATTTAAAAATATACCCATCAGTCCCGACTTTTACTAAAGTCGAACGACCTAAAAAACTTACAGATTTTATATTTGTTAAGGTATCTAATTAACTCAAAACCTTGATCATTAAGAATACTATTCATATTAGGCTAAAGGGATTTATAATTAAAATAAAAAAAGGGCATATTCATATCCCCACCACAAAATTGAGAATAAAAGGAGATGAATTTATGAGAGATAAGCTTAGGTTGATAAATATACTATTGGTCACTCTGAATATTATGAATGAAATTCTACTTATATCTATCAATAATTAAATTATGATAAAATCTCATATCCCTATCCTCGTTCTTAATCTATTTAAACTTGATCTTAACCCAAGTCTTTAGGTAAACATACATAGTAAGAGTCTGAACGTGATTATAAAGGGATCCCAACTCTATAACATTCTTGTTTAAGATAATAGCAATGACATCTAGAAGCTCTAACTTATTAATATCAACCTTGACATTAATATCACCCACAGTATTCTAATTCCACTTAGACAAGACTCCTCTCAAGTAATAAAGGTTATTAAATAGAGAAAGCATCTAAATATACCAAATACGATGGTAATTTTGCAATGAGTTACTAATAGAATATATATTTTTCTAATGTATTTTCTTTCGGATATTTCAAGCTATGACTATAAATAAATGGAATAATTATGTTGTTTAACCTTGTCTTTCTTAAAATTTTTATATATGAAAATGAAATATATAAACCTTATACTATATAAGATCATTGGACAAACACAAAATGATGGTGATTGAAGTATCCAATAATATGAGAATCCAATTTGAGAAGCCAAATTCAAAAGAGGTCATGTTGAACTTAAAAGCATATATGTAGTTGTTAATATAAGAGAATCCAATAATATGCTTTTGTCCTATGTCAAATTGTGTTGGATTGGGAAGAAGGAAGAAGAGGAAGCAGTGAAGGAGAAAGAAGAAAGAAGATGGATCAAAGGAGGGAGGAGGAAAAGGAGACAAAGTAGTGAGAAAGGACATGAAGAAAGAAGAGGAAAAGGATAAGAAAAGAGTATGTACCAAAGAGAGAAATGATGGCTAATGGGTGAGCACCATCCAATGACAACAACATAATGAGAAATATGGTGATTCTAAGGTTTTCATATATAATTTAGATTATATCACTTAAAACAAAAGCAATTCGTATACCGATCTACATCTAGACTAGTATGCATAATATGTTTTATACCATTTTAGGTGGTATGATGATTTTTGCTACATATGTAGTTTTGTTTGATGGATTTTACCTTCAATCATTTTATTTTGGAAAATCAAAATCTTGCCTAAAAAGAAAATCTTACTTAGATAAGCTTTGGTTAGTTTCATATGATCATCTCTTTTCCTCTTTTCTAGGTGTTCATATTATGATAAAAATAATATTATTTGTAATATAAAAGAATACAAACGATCACAAAACTTTTTTTTTAAGATATATATTAATGGGAGTAAATGTACTCATAGAAGCTTGCAATCAGCTTTGTACAACAAAAACTTCTACATGGCTTATTATATCTTTTCATAAGACATTCTAATTTTAGTGCTTATTATATCACTTTATAAAGCATCCTAGTTTTAATTTAATGATCATTTGTAATAAAGAATTCTGGAAATGATATTTTTTTCTACTTTTATTTAATAATAATACTCTTATATCTATCTCCCCCAAAACCTCTTTCACAAATTATGGATCTTTTAAAGAGTATTCTAAGTGGATAATAATATAATATTTTTTTTAAGTAATCCAAAGTCTAAATAGTTCTCTTAACATATCAAGTTAAAATGTGATGAAAAGGTAAAAAAACCAATAAATTTTTATCAAAGTTTTAAAAACTGAAACAATCTACAAAATATTTATAAAGGTTTCATGTAGAATGTTTTTGATTTGAAGTTTAATTACCTCAGCTAAATAAAATTATAATAATTTTATAAATTTATGAAGTAGTGGAATCTATTTTAAGAACAATGTATCTCATATATTTTGGTTCTACCTTTTATAAACTCTTTTATACTCTTTATAAATATTTTCTAATCTACTTTATGGATTTCATAACTTATAAATTTAATTTAATTTTTTTGCTCTTTTATCCATTCTAACACAATTTAATCAAAATTATGTCAAAAATAGCAAAATTGACTTAAGGATAAATTAAATTGATATCTAATAACAACAACCTATATGATTATTTCTTGACAATACTATTATATTTTTAATAATTCATACTATATTTATTAAGATATTAATTAAAAGTATTATTTTATTATTTAATATATCATTATAGTCATATTTGGTTTATTGATATTTTTATATTTTCTTTTGATAAAGGGAGAGAAAAGTATCTTAGTCTTTTACATAATCCAGCGAAGTCATCATTTTCTAGGTAAAAAGAAAAAAATAAAGAGTTTTTCTAATGATCTTATCTTATAAAAATATAATTTTATTAGTATTATATTTTAAAAATTAAAATTATGTAAAAATAATCTTGATATGCATAAAAGATATTTTAATGAAAGGACATGTCTCTTACAACAATATTAGTTAAATGTAACATTTGGAATGTTTTTTAGGCTCTATAAATAGAATTGTAAATGGCTATAGTTTATTAATTCATATTTCAATACAATTTCTCCTCTTTATTTTTTAAAAATATTATTATTATTATTTTTTGCTACTTGGTATGCTAAGAGAGACTAGTTAACTAACTCAATGATTATGCTTGTAAGAAAGATAATATTTATTTATGTTCGCAAAAATAAGATGAATTAAATATTGAGATTAGAATCTCGATCAATCCGATATGTAAGGATGAGTTTTTCATACTAAGACATTGATTACATGTCTTTAAGTTCTTTCTAAACTTTATCTTTTTTATTTTTATTATTTTAATATCTTATTTGTTTCTTCATCAAAATTTGTATATCATTGTTTTGCTCCAACAATTTAAGATGAAATTTTAATGAATTTTGGTTAGAATTATAATAATAAATTAATATAATTAAAAATGTTTAATTGTCATGTTTTCTTAATAATTCAAGCATTTAACTATTTATCATATGAATTAAGAATTGTCAGCATTTACCTCTAGTTTTGTCTAATTGTTCACTGTTTGATTTTTGTTGGATTAATTAGATGCATAATTTATGTGAATGAAGATTGTACTAAATTTAACATTAAAAATAAGATATATTATAATTTGAGACTCAAAACCTAGTGTATTAATAAAAATATTATCAGTTTATAGATATTATTTAAAAATTAAAAAATCATAAAATAAAAATTTTCTTTTTTAGTGACAAATAAAAGAATATCAAATCTCATTATATTAATAATAATTTTAGTAGTTTAAAAACATTGCTTCGTACAAAACAAATACCACGTCTTGTTTCTTTAACATACAAATTCTAAAAGAGTAAGGTACACGAAATTTAACGTAGATGATAGCTATATATAACGGTGTGATGTCAAAATACCCGCTACGTAGATTGGGTAGATATAACGGAACGATTTTAGAATGTAACGCTTGGGTGGGTGGCATCTATATAACCCGAGGGCCCCGAACGGGCACAGCTGCGAGGGTCCTTCCCTTCGATTTTTATTGCGGTGATCTCATTCCTTTCTTTTTTCTCTTGTTTCGTTTCGCTTGGTTCTTCATCCGTCGAAATTTTGATTAGGGTTCAGAATTTTTGTTGGTCTTGGGGTTCTTTTAATCGATTCTTGGTTGTCGACTTTCTTGTGGGAAGATCGATCTTTCTGGTTTTCTCGATCGTTTTTCGTCACCTAGCCAGTCTCGTTCTGGTTTCGATTGGAAAATATGTCTTCTTCGCGTTCTAGTCGTGTGGAGTACGACCGCTTCATCCCGTTCCGGTCGGCGATGGACATGGACTACGCACGCTTTGCCCTAACCGGGCCTTCGAGACCGCAGCGTGATGGTTCGAGGGAATCCCCATCGAGCGTGGCGTACCAAAAGCTTCTTGATGACTGCATTTTGAAGAACAGGTCTCGTATCCTCGCTTTCAAGACTGCACCTGAAGCGCCGGCCAGCAAGCTGCCCCAGTTTGACGAGCCCATTCGGCCGCAGAAGAAGCAGCAGAGGCGAATCCCGAAAGAACCAGAGAGGGTTTTGGTAATCCACGGCTTGTTGGATGATAATGTTTTGAATCTCCTCGACTGGGGAAGCAATAATGTGTTGGCAATTGGCCTTGAGGACGCAGTGTATCTCTGGCACGCTGCAAACGAGTCGACTAAGCTTCTACAACCTGTAGAAGACAGAGGACCTATCACTTGCATCCGCTGGTCGCCAGACTGTGCAGTTCTTGCTGTCGCATTTGGCAATTCAGATTTAGACCTGATTGATCCAGCAACAGGACATGTCGTGGATGGGATGGAAGATGAGAACCAGGCCCCTGTGTTGTCACTTGCGTGGAGAAGTAATTCAATCTTGACAGTCGGAAGATTTGATGGCACTGTTGTTGATTATGACTTTAGAAAGGATGACATGTTCATCTGTTTCTATAATGGGCATCGGCGTGGAGTTTGTAGTCTTAAATGGTCCGTGTTGTCCGGGCGGTATTTGGCGAGTGGAGGGCAGGACAAACTAGTGCACATATGGGATGCCTGCATGCCTGTCTCACGTCACCATCCACGTCAACGTCAATGGCTTCACAGGATCAGCAGCCACACTTCCATTGTGAAGGCCGTTGACTGGTGCCCAACTCGGAGCAACCTGCTGGCTTCTGGTGGAGGTTGCAATGATCATTGCGTTAAGTTTTGGAACACCGTTAATGGTGCTTGCTTGAACTCGATTGATGCTGGCTCTGAAGTTTGTGCATTACTATGGGACAAAAACAAATCTGAATTACTGACCTCCCATGGTTCGCTGAACAATCAACTCACCTTGTGGAATTACCCATCCATGACGAGAGTGGCTGAGGTTTCCGGTCATTCATCCCGGGTTCTTTCCTTGGCTGGGAGTCCACTGGGAGGTGTAGTAGCTTCTGCAGCAGCAGATGAGACAGTCAGGTTTTGGAATATCTTTGAGACTCCCAAAATAACAAAACCTGAACTGCCCTTTGCCCAATTTAATGTCATAAGATGAAAAGGTGGATAGGTGGAAATGATTAAGATTCCAAATGGAAGACTTCTCTAGTGCTTGACATGAAGATATGTTGTTGGTAACATTGCGATGGGAAGTTTCGTGGTGTCAAAGAGGCAGTACATTTTCATACAAGCGCATGGATTCGAGATCTTCAAATATGAGCGCAACCGCCTAAGGTAAGTTAGAAGCCTTACAGCCTTTTACAGCATTTTAGTAGGCTTATTTACAACATGACTATCATTGCAGCTACGAGTCTGATTTTTGTTTCCTATTTATTGTTTATCATTTCATAGTTATCGATATGATTATTGCCCAATTGATGAAACATGTGGTCTATAATTTTTGCCCAATTGTTATGATCTAATTATGTGGTTTAAAGTGATTTCAATTTGCTTCTCTTGTGTTTCTTTTTTGTAAGTTACTATCTTTGTCTTATTTTTATTTGAGAATTTTTGTGCAGACTTATTGTTTTTTTTCTTTTTTGAGTTGAGATTTCGTATGATATTCAATATGACCTTGGTATCACATGAAGACATCACATTGCACACCTAAAAGAATGTTTGACAATCGAGAGATCTATGCATTATAAGAGGTAATTGCCTATGGCCTTATGTTTCTATTTTTCTTTCCGACTATAAGTTTCCTATGATATAAGTTAAACTTAAGAATTTTATATTCTTTTAGGACTATAAAGAAACTTTGAAGATTGAACTGTGTAGCTCTATTGCCAGAACAAAGCACTTGCAATATGGCCTTAAGTATCACATAAAGATATCACATTGCCAAAACAAACTTTGAAGATTGAACCGTATAACAAACTTCAGATTTCCTTTTCCATTTTTTTTGAGTTGAGATTTCTTATAACATTCAATATGGCCTAGTTATCACATGAAGACATCACATTGCATATCTAGAAGTGTGTTTGACAATCGTGAGATCTATGCATTATAAGAGGTAAATTGCCTTTGGCCCTATGCTTCTTTTTTCTTTTCTAACTATAGGTTTCCTATGATATAAGTTGAACTTCAGAATTTTATATTCTTTTAGGACCATTAAGAAACTTTGAAGATTGAACTGTGTAGCTCTATTGCCAGATCAAAGAACTTTCACATGAAGAATTTAAAATCTTGCTATGGTGTCTTTGCTAAATCTTTATTCACAGATACAAAGATATTAAAGCATCTTTGGATTTGCTTAGAGGGTGAAAATATGGAAACTTATGGTGTTGCACAACTATAATCATATTCAACAACTAAGAGATCTATGCATAATTTTGATCTAAGATGTAACTTCTTATGTCTTTATTTTTTGGGTGACTAAAGGTTCCCTAAAATATCCATTAGCCTTCAGATTTTTTATGTTGTTTTAGGACCATTCTAGAACCCATGAAAACTTTTATTTGGTGTAGATCTTATTTCACTACGGAGTACTTCATGTCACTTGAAATAGTGTTTTTTTTAATGTTTATTTGCATATACAAAGATACTAAAGCATCTCAGGATTTTGTTTAGAGGGTGAAAAAATTTAGAAAATTGTGGAGTTGCAAAACTAGAATTGTGTTTGACAATCAAAAGACTGTTGATCAACCACTCAGATATTGTTTAAAAAACTGTTCATGAAATGAATAATTTGAAATTTAAAATTTTTCGAAAATAAAGATAAGTTCAAGAGTGAAATCCAAGCCTAAAATTTTCTGTTTTTAGTAAGATGTGTCATAATTTCTATAGAAAACAGTTATTCAACCTAAGAGAACTACAAACCACAGTATATACCATAATAGTAAAGAGATACCAAACAAATAAATCTATAAGCTTGATAAAGGTGAGGCATTGTAATTCTATTTATTATGTTTTTCCCTGTGAAATGAACAAAAATATCAAATTTATATGTCTTTCCATGAATAGATTATGTCTTCTGCAACATAGATACACTTCTGATCCTAAGATAGGGCTTGAAAAATGATGTCAAATGGGATATAATGCAGTTCTAAAGTTTGGAAGTTAGCTTACTAGACCAACAGTTCATAAATGCTTCATTATAGTGATAGTGGAGTAGTTCGGGTCCTTCCGATTAACAGGATCTTCATTAAAGGTTTCGATTTGGATTTATCTTGCTGAATCAGCTGTAGTTGTAGCAGAGTGGTAGCAATGTTCATGAGCTTGATAGATAAGCTTGCTATGTTTCATATAAATGTTCACCAATTAATGACATGGCTACTATTCCAGTATTTTTCCAATTATGTTGTTATGGTCATTTATCACAAGTTTCAGCATCCAAGCACTATATCTGAAATTTGCCTTTTGTAAGTATAACACCGACCTTTGAGTTGGTATTTCTTGTTTCCAACTTCCCTATTTGTTTATTGAGATTAAGGTAGCAGCAGCGGTTGTGATTATTTATTCCGATTCCAGTAATATCACATGTGGTACCAAGTTTAAATTTGACATGATAATTCCGATTGATTTATTTAAGTCATCATTTTTTTTAATAATCTATTGATGATCTTGTTGGTTGTAATGGAGAGACAAATTGAATATTGGGTAAGCATTTGAAGTTTCCATCACCAAAGTTACCATCCCTTCCAACACCTCTACCTCTGTGACCCTTGCCATTGTCATATATATATTGTAAACTATCATTGGCCTTATGGATAAGGCTAATGCGGCGGAGATTGATGATCCTCAGAAAGCTCCAGAGCTTGATCGAGACAAACAAGAAACTGCAGTGAAGCTCATGGCCAATGGTGCGTGCACCCTTTGCAACACGGGGAAGGTGCATATACAACCTTCTTTTTCTCTTGATTAATGGTTGTTGGTGTTTGAATTATAAAACTAGAAATCAGTTTTATGTTGTGAAATTATGCATTTTTTTATTGATGTGCATATGGTTAGCTCATCCTTATTATCCAGAATAATAATTATTCATACTTCTCAGATTTTGTTATTCTCCCCTCTGTTTCAAATGGTCTGAATATTTCATACCTAACATGGAGCCATCAATAAAAGATCCTTCTACTAGGTGCTTGTTAGTGTTTGACTTGAAGCCTCACACTTTGAATATAAATTTGAGAGAATTTGTACATGAATGAACAACCAGTTTACTTTTTTTTCCAAAAGTGGACGACTTTATATAAAATCTCCAAGCTGATATGCTAGTCATTGTTTGTCATAAATGAACTAACAAAATGAAAAAAAGCAGGAAGAACTCGCAAGACTGAATGTTACATCTTTGGACAATGTATTATTCGAACTAGAAGCTCAGCCTAAACACATACTTTTCCTTCATTTGAATTAATGAATTGGTCCTCCCCTCTTTTTCTATGCTTTTTGAACTTCTTAATGAAATATTTCAAATTGTTTTGAAGAGTTCAATTATTCCAAGAATTACTTCAATGCATTTTAGTGATATACTAAGCGAACTGGTTTTGCAAAAAATTTATAAGTCATCTGTTATTTTTTTGTTGAGCCTGCATATAGATTTTAAGAAGGAATATGGACACCATTTTTAAGTTCCATCATATTTTTTTCCTCTTTTTCCCCTTTTCCTCCATAAATTTACGGTAAGGGTCTTTCCATAATTGTCAATATTATAACAAATGTCTACTATTAGTCATAATCATCAATATTTTCAGCTTCATACAATGAGATTTTGCCTAACGTCACTGATTATAGATTAAGTTGTTTGCAAATTGTTTCATGCTTAAAGATATTTCACCTCCAACAATTTTCTCATAGACTGTCATTTGTGATGCTTCAGTCATATGTTGAGGCTTACCTTTCATTCATGTTATGATCAAGGCACATTGCTTTTTTTTTTCATTCAGGGACAAAGAGACTTAGAGCATTGATGTTTCATTTACTGGAATTTGAGAATCAGGTTCAAGTATCCTTTCTTTGTTGAATATTTTAGTTACTCCTTTACTAGAAAGTATCTATGGTGGTTTCTCAAATTTTATCATTGAAAAGTCTAGTGCTCTAATTAATTCTCTTTCTTGTCTAACTTCTGGCCTGCCTCTTAACATTCTGTAATCTTTTTATCAAATTAGTTATAATTACTAACAAAGAATTATGACTTCTATTAGTCTTTCTATTTTGTAAGAAAGAAAAAAAGAGATCTTATCAAATTCTGGATTGCATTCTAGATATTGCTCTTCTATTACAGATCATTCATCAATAATATTTTTAGACATGTTTCAATTCCTTTAGACTTTGTTTTTTCTCCTTTTGTTATATTATTCATCAATAATAACATTCCATAATCTTTCGAACAAATTAGTTGTCATTACTCATTACTAACAAAGAATTGTGACTTCTATTAGTCTCTTTGTTCCATAAGAAAGCAAAAAAAAGACCTATCAAATTCTGGAATTGCATTTTAGATATTGCTCTTTATTATAGATCATTCATTGATAATATTTTTAGACACATTTTGATTCCTTTAGATTTTGTTTTTTCTCCTTTATTTGTGTGTTTTTCACTTTGCACTATTCTGGCTATATATTCTGTAGCTGATATTTAACTAATCGTTTCATCATTTTAAAACTGACAATTTATCATATTAATAATATAGGTTTTCCTACCTTGTTGGATTTGCATGTAAAGGTACTGAACATAATACCTTTGCTGTTGATGAGTCACTTAAAGACTTCGCACAATTAGCTGTTGGACTTTCAGTTGTTGGCTCCACTTTTCAAAATTATTTTTTTTCCCACATTTGAACATGAGGCAGCAAATAGTTTCCTCATTGCTCTAAGTATGCATTTCTAGATGTCTAGAATTTAGGAGTATATTATTGCTTTGGTTGTCATGAACAAGGTTCATAATACCGTACCGTACCGGTGTTTCGACCTGGGCTCGGTACGGTACGGTACAGTGTACCGAGCGGTACCTCCAGGTGTACCGAGCGGTACACCTGATTTCAGTCCGTTAAACCCTCTGAAAATACCTGAAAATAAAAAAAAAGTTAGGACAGGGTTTTCAAGTTATAAATAAATATAGTAATAGTATAAGTTTAGCCAAATCAATGTAAATTAGGTAAGAATAGTATCACATATCTTTTTCGGGCTTTGAGGTAGTCTTGTTCGAGGTTCGTATTTCAGCCCATTATAGATTGAAATATCTATAGAAAAATCATTTGAATTGTTAGACTATTTTGTTACAATATAAACTCTAAAATTCAAATGAATTAAATAATCACATATGTAGATGTACCTGATTGTTGATTCTACCACCAAAACGAACGACGAGCCTCCACCCAATCTAACATTGGCTCTGAATCTTCATTGTAGAATTGGAGGTCAATGGGATCAATATGATTCAAATATGTAATTTTAATCCAATATGATTTAAATTATGATAAAATCATCATTTATCTACATTAATTAAACGATTAACATAGTTAATTTTTCACTAATTATTTCTCTTTCAACATTATAAACATGACAAATACCCTAATAGGTATTAAAGACATTGAATTGATATAAAATCGAATAAATTTCGATTAAATCATCATTAAAATGACTAATCACAGCATTAAATAACTTTAATAAAACTTAATTAAACTTATTTTACTATCATAAATATTATTCAATATTTAATATGCATGAAACACATTAATCATAATCTTAAAGATCTTAATTACTCTCTAATTAAAGAAAGCGAATACATACCTCTTGATTAGAAAACTCTTCCTCTTAATCTTTCTAAATTAGCCTCGATTGAATTCACAAATCATTGTTTTGTAGAGTTTAGGAGAGAAAAAGAAGTTTGAGAGAGAGTTTAAGAGACTATAATGAAATAGGGGAGAAGAATGACTTAAATAGAATGAGAAAGGGCTCCAACGGTCAAATTGACTGTTGGAGCACTGTAGCACTGCTACAGTGCGGTAACGATCGAAATCGACCGTTACTGAGTTGTGCCGGGCGGTAACGGTTGAAATTTCGACCGTTACCGCCTTATATTATATCATATCGTCCGATACGGGTTTTTTTTGAATGTATCGCCTGGTAGCGGGCAGTCCGCGTACCGGTACGTACCGCCCATACCGGGCGGTACAATTCGGTATTGCAGACCTTGGTCATGAATATAGAAATTCAGAAAATAGATCTTTTTGAGATATTTTTTTTCTGCTGTTATGTAGTCCATTCTCTAATCTTATATAGAAAATATTTTATTGATGTCGGTCATCTAGATTTACGTGACATGCCATATTTAGTAATTTGTGCATCTTTGTGTATTTGCCTCGTTCAAGATTCAGATTGTTCATTGTACCAACAACAACAAGAAGTGAAGATATCATGGGTAGCTACTATCATTTTCTAAAATGTTGTATGATTGGTTATAACCATTGGGTGTCATACAATTTTAACAATGGTGACTTAGATTTATTTACTCTCAAGTGTTGGTGCTATCAGTTTTTTTGGTTATGTTAATGTTGCTCTGAGCTAGGAACTAGGTCAGAAATTTTTTTAAAAAAATTGAAGAGAATCTCAAGAAGTAAGAAATCATGAAGACAAATGTCCATCTTTAAATATTTTTATGATTTTAAATGGAATATTAAATACAGAGCTACCTTTCTTGTGATCTTAGAGTTTTCTCTTGGTGATTGTTATTTGTCATAGCTTGATAAGAATTAGTAACCAGATGACACTCACTTAACATGGGTTGTTTCTCTTTTATTTTCAAAATTTGCTATTAAGTAGATGCTAATACAGACAAATTCTAACGATTTATGACCTCTCCTCGACCTTTAGGTGTTAATGTTGGTGTGTTTGTCTTGATGAAATTTGGGACTCAATTGCTGATGGTTTCAGTTTGGTCATTTCTCAGATGATGGCGATTGCAATATGTGGATATGGAATTATGGAATAGTGTCACTTGGTAGAATATCTTTTCTTTGATTATTAGCTCTTATGTTGTCTAGATTCAACATCCAATAGCATTTTGTAGTGCTTATGATCAAGATTTTAGTTATGCTCACTGATCCGAAGTTTTTGTTTATGTTCACTTATCCAAATTGAGAGATTTACATGGGCTCTTGAAATGTTGCTGAAGTCAAGTCTGTAATTTTGTGCCCTTAATGTTGGAACTATAAATTTTTATGATGTGTTGTCAGCAGGAAGTTCTTATGCATTTATGATGCAATTATTACTATAGTTAATAAGGTTTTACAATGTGGCATTTTATATTGTTTGCTATGCTTTAGCTAAATTGACTTTACTCAACTCGATACTTAAAGAACATCCCTGTGTAATTTTTATGGTCCTTTTTGCTTATCATGTTATTACTTCTAAAATAATTAATTTATAATTCTATGATGGTAAATGTACAATGTGAAATATTAAGTGTAAATAAAATCTCACTCAAATTGAAATGACTAGCAAAGCAAATTATAAAGGTATCGTACAAAGCTAGTTGTTAATTGGAACATATTTGTGCAGCATTCAATTGATATCTCAAGAAAAGATGCTTCTTAATCAAGTTAAAACACATGTACTTATCCATACATTTTGAAGGTACACTCAATCAGTTACGTTTTGATATGGTAATTTGAAACTTTTATTTTTAGTCTCCATAGGTTAAGGCTTTGTAGAATCACTAGATTTGGGTATAAAAGTAGATGCATAACTAAATCATGACACCTTTGGCTCATATCATATTCTTTTTTATCACTAAATAGGAAGCTAGCTACTTAGTTTTGATGAACATCTTCTATTGTTTATAAAGCAAATTGTCATGCCCTATAATTCTTTATGTTGTTTTTCTTCTTTTATTTTTTCATGTAATATGGTATCAAAACTTAATCGCTGACCAGTATGCTCGTCCCTCTTAGATTTGTATGCTATGTTTGTATGTAGTTGTTTTTGCTTTTCATGTACTTTCCAACTTCCATGAATGAATTGAATATTGGTACCAATTCTAACGCAATATGATGTGATATAACACAGAAATACAAAAATTGTTAGTTGAAATCTTTAGGAATGTACAATATATTAATTAATGCTAGCAAATGATCGAATTGATGTTGTCAAATTGACTGTGTTAGAACGTCAATCTTTGCCAATATATCATACCAACTCAGGCAGAACATCAATAACATCAATCCTTATTGTCAATATACCTTGGTTACTTTAATTATGGCTATCTAAAATTGAAACATGAAAAAAATATTGAGGAAAATAATTTGGAGTACATAAATTAATTTTTATGACTTTTAAACATAATACAGTTGTTTGAGGTAAAATTCCAAATTATTTTGTTCTGTTTAATAAAATTTGCCACCAAATTGGGAGTATAACTAAATTTCCTTTGTCATGAGAAAAAAATAATAGATAATTTTAGAAAGAAATATTGATAACAATTAAGAAGAAGTTGACAAAAACATATAACACAAACAAAACATATAAAATATTTAAAATAATTAGGAAAATATGATTTAATTGAAAGTAATTTGAAAAATATTTAAATAAGATTTAACACAATAAAAACGTGGAAAATTAAAAATCTACTTATGTTGATAAAGATGTCAGGGAAATGTTTACAAATTTATGAAAATTAAAAATTTCACAAAAGTTGTCTTAGTCTAAGAATATATTTTCCTCAAATCTTGAAAGTCCATAATAATTTATCATACAATCAAAATCTTCAAGGGCATTCCTATAGACTACACCTACTCGATCCAAAACATAATTATCAAATAAGGGACATGACGAGTGCCTACTGGGCCTTTACCTGAACTTCATTAACTCAGACAAACATAGTTCACTCGATCAAGGATCTCTGCTAATTTCCTTGCCCTCAAACACCTATTGCATCAATGATAACATATTTTATAATTTAAAAGATTCAGTCAACAAAGAAAAAATACTCTTAACATGTCTCCTTAGTTTTGATGTAATGCATTACTTAGCTTTTAAGGAATGAACATTTTGATTTTTTTTTAAATAGATGTAATTGAAATAAAGTTTACAAAAGGTAGAATATGGTGATTAGGAATACTTGTTAATTGGCTAAAATATGTTAATTGTTGCCATTTAGTGTTTCTTCATTAAGAATTAATTATAAAAAATATAGTTATCATTTAATAAATATAAGGCATTGTTAGAGATTACATTTTAGAGGAAGGGAGACGTATAGTTGAAAAGGTCATTTTATAAATATAAAGCATTATTAGAGCTCAAATTTTAGCTGAAGAGAAGCATAGTTGAAATTTGAAAAGATCTACCAAGTTTTCTTTCTAGCCTAAAATATCACATTCTAAATAAAGACCTTAATGATGTTTGATGATGTCTATAATCTATTATTTGGACTCTAGATTATAGTATCTCTTTCTCTTTCATTCAAATTTGTTAATGATAAAAAATGACTAACAACTTGTTTGTATACTAGGCGGAACATGTTGGTATACTATCTTATCTACCGGTACCATACTACTATGATATATTATTGAAACCGATATCGGACTGAGATTGAAAATATTATTTTTTGGTGTGTATTTTGTTTATTTCAATTTGTTTACAAGAGTAGTTCTGATTCATTTTTATGGGCATTAACTTTATTTCTGGTAACATGTGGAATTTTACTGCAAGACAACTACGTAGTTTGCCAACATGGCAACCAATTTTAGTGACTAAGACTTTTAGTTAAAAGCAAGGGCTTTTCAATTTTAATTATTTTGGGTTACATGAATGAACAAACAGTGTACTTTCTTTTCCCAAAAGTGGACAAATTTAAATATGTAAGATGATATGCTAGACATTGTTTGTAAAAAATGAACTAACAAAATGAAAGAATGCAGGAAGAACTCGCAAGACTCTGAACGTTTACATCTTTGGGCAATGTGTCATTTGAACCAGAAGCTTAGCTTAAACACATATTTTACCTTCATTTGAATTAGTGAATTGGTCCCCCCTCTCTCTCTTTGTTAAGTCTTCTGAAATTTTTAATGAAATATTACAAATTTGTTTGAAGAGTTCAATTATTCCAAGAATTACTTCAATGCATTTCTGATTTTAGTAAGATGTGTCATAATTTCTGTAGAAAGCAGTTATTCAACCTAAGAGAACTGTAAACCACAGTATATATCATAATAGTAAAGAGATACCAAACAAATAAATCTATGAGCTTGATAAAGGTGAGGCATTGTAATTCTGTTTATTATGTTTTTCCCTGTGAAATGAATAAAAATATCAAATTTACATGTCTTTCCATGAATAGACTAGGTCTTATGCAACATAGATACACTTCTGATCCTCAGATAGGGCTAGAAAAATGGTGTCAAATGGGATATAATGCAGGTTCTAAATTTTGGAAGTTAGCTTACTAGATCAATAGTTCCCAAATGCTTCATTATGGTGATAGTGGAGTAGTTCGGGTCCTTCCGATTAACAGGATCTTCATTGAATCTGTAGGTTCTGATTTGTGATTGTTTCAGTCTATGGGATTTATCTTGCTGAATCAGTTGTAGCTGTAGAAGAGTAGTAGCAATGTTCATGAGCTTGATAGAAAAGCTTGTTATGTTTCATATAAATGTTCACCAATTAATGACATGGCTACTATTTCAGTATTTTTTCAATTCTGCTGTTGTGGTCATTTACCACAAGTTTCAGCATCCAAGCACTATATCTGAAATTTGCCTTTTGTAAGTATAACACCGACCTTTGAGTTGGTATTTCTTGTTTCCAACTTCCCTATTTGTTTACTGAGATTAAGGTAGCAGCAGCGGTTGTGATTATTTATTGCGATTCCAGTAATATCACATGTGGTACCAAGTTTGAATTTGACATGATAATTCCGATTGAATTATTTAAGTGATCATTTTTTTAATAATCTTTTGATGATCTTGTTGGATGTAATGGAGAAACAAAATGAATATTGGGTAAGCATTTGAAGTTTCCATCACCAAAGTTACCATCTCTTCCAACACCTCTACCTCTGTGCCTCTTGCCACCGTCATGTACATCTTGTAAACTATCATTGGCCTTATGGACAAGGCTAATGCGGTGGAGATCGATGATCCTCAGGAAACTCCAGAGCCTGATCAAGACAAACAAGAAGCTCGTGGCCAATGGTGCGTGCATCCTTTGCAAGAAGGGGATGGTGCATATACAACCTTCTTTTTCTCTTGATTAGTGGTTGTTGGTGCTTGAATTGTAAAACTAGAAATCAGTTTTATGTTGTGAAATTATGCATCGAAGAACAAGAGAATGAATGTCTTACAAATTACCAATGAGATCGTCTAGTATTTTTTTTATTAATGCACATATGCTTAGCTCACCCTTGTTATCCAGAATAATAGTTATTCATACTGGTCAGATTTTTTTTGTTTCCCTCGTGTTTCAAATGGTTTGAATATTTCGTGCTTGACGTGGAGCCATCCAGAAAAGATCCATCTACTAGGTGCTTGTTAGTGTTTGACTTGAAGCCTCCCACTTTGGATAAAAATTTGAGAGAATTTGTATATGAATGAACAACTAGTGTACTTTTTTTTCCCAAAAGTGGACAAATTTAGATATCCAAGCTGATATGCTAGATATTGTTTGTCAAAAATGAACTAACAAAATGAAAGAATGCAGGAAGAACTCGTAAGATTCTGAACGTTTATATCTTGGGGCAATGTATCATTCGAACCAGAAGCTCAGCTTAAACACACACTTTACCTTCATTTGAATTAGTGAATTGGTCCCCCCTCTCTCTCTCTCTCTGTTAAGCATTCTGAATTTGTTAATGAAATATTGCAAATTGTTTTGAAGAGTTCAATTATTTCAAGAATTACTTCAATGCATTTTAGTGGTATACTAAGTGAACTGATTTTGCAAAAAATTTAGAAGTCATATGTTATTTTTTTGTTGAGCCTGCATATGGATTTTAAGAAGGAATATGGACACCATTTTTAAGTTCCAGCATATTTTTTCCCTTTACCCCCACAAATTTACAACCTTAGCTTGTTAAGGGTCTCTCATAACTCTCAATTTTATAGCAAATATCTACTATTAGTCATAGTAGACATTTGTTAGCAATATTACAGCAAATGTCTACTATTATCATAACTGTCGATATTTTCAGCTTCATACAATGAGAGTTTGCCTAACATCACTATGATTATAGATTAAATTGCCAGCAAATTGCTTCATGCTTAAAGATATTTCACCTGCAGCAACTTTCTTATAGACTGCCATTTGTTATGCTTTAGGCACATATCTTGTTTTTTCATTTAGGGACAAAGAGACTTAGAGCATTGATTCTTCACTTATTGGAATTTGAGAATTAGGTTCAAGTATTCTATTTTTGGTTGAATCTTTTGGTTACTCCTTTACTAGAAAGTATCTATGGTAGTTTCGCAAATTTTATCATTGACAAGTCTACTACTCTAATTAGTTCTCTTTCTTGTTTCTATGGTTATGTTAATGTTGCTTTGAGCAAGGAATTAGGTTAGAAAATTTTTAGAAAAAATTAAAGAAAATCTCAAGAGGTGAGAAATCATGAAGAAAAATATCAATCTTTAAATATTCTTGTGGTTTTAAATGGAATATTAAATGTAAAACTACCTTTATTGTTATCTTTGCATTCTCTCGTGGTGATTGTTATTTGCTGTATTTTGATAAGGATTAGTGACCAGATGATACTCCCATAATATGGGTTGTTTCCCTTTTATTTGAAAATTTTGTTGTTAAGTAGATGCTAATACAGACAATCCAACGATTTATGGACTCTCCTTGACCTTGCGGTGTTAATTGGTGTTTGTCTTGATGAAATTTGGGACTAAATTGCTAATGGTTTTAGTTTGGTCATTTCTCATATGATAACAATTACAATATGTGGATATGAAATTATGTGATAGAGTCACTTGGTAGAACGTTTTTTCTTTTGATTATTAGCTATTATGTTGTCTAGTTTCAACTTCTAGTAGTAATTTATAGTGCTTGTGATCAAGATTTTAGTTATGCTCATTGATCCCAAGTTTTTGTTTAGACTCACTTATCCAAATTGAGAGATTTACCTGGGCTTTGGAAATGTTGCTTAAGTTAAGTGTCCAATTTGTGGCCTTGATGTTGGAACTATAAATTTTTATGATGTTGTTAGAAAGAAGTTCTTATGCATTTATGATGCAATTATTACTATAGTTAATAAGGTTTTATAATGTGGTATTTTATATTGCTCTATGCTTTAGCTAACTTGACTTTACTCAACTAAGAACATCCTTATGTAATTTTTATGCTCTTTTTTGCTTATCATGGTATTACTTCTCTAAAATAATTAATTTGTAATTCTATGTTGGTAAATGCACAATGTGAAATATTAAGTGCAAATAAAATCTCACTCAAATTGAAATGACTAGCAAAGCAAATTATAAAGGTATCGTATAAAGTTACTTGTTAATTGAAAAATATTTGTGCAGCATTCAACTGATATTTCAGCAAAATATGCTTCTTAATCAAGTTAAAACACATGAACTTATCCATACATTTTGAAGGTTACACTCAATCAATTGCGTTTCGATATGGTAATTCGAAACTTTTATTTTTAGTCTCCATAGGTTGAGCCGTCGTAGAATCCAGTGATTGCAAAAGGCGCTTGGGCGCTCGCCTAGGCGCTCGGGCGAGGCGAGGCGAGGCCCGAGCGCCTCGCTAATGTCCCAGGTGACGCGCTTCAAACAAGCGCCGCCTGGGCGCTCGCCTGAGCCCAGGCGCTGGGCGCTTCGGGCGAGCGCCTGGGTAAACCAAGGCGACCGAACCAGAATTTTAGGTCTGGTTCGGTCCTGGTTCGGTTGTTAGTTGGTTTAATCGAACCAACTAAACCGATATAACCCCAACCCTAACCCTAACCCTAACCCAACACTAACCTGCTGCCGCTGCCGCTCTCGATCCCGATCCCGATCGCGATCTCATCGCTCGCTGTCACTGCTCCCGCTGTCGCTGCTCGTCGCTGTCGCTGCTCGCGCCTCCTGCGAGCCTTCCCGCTGCTCACACCTCCTGCGAGCCCTCTCGCTGCTCGCGCCTCTTGCGAGCCCTCCCGCGAGCCCTCCCGATGCTCACGCCTCCCGCGAGCCCTCTCGTTGCTCGCGTCTCCTGCGAGCCCTCCCGCGAGCCTTCCCGCTGCTCGCGCCTCCCTCGAGCCCTCCCGCTGCTCACGCCTCCCGCGAGCCCTCCCGTTGCTCGCGCCTCCCGCGAGCCCTCTCGCCTCCTGCGAGCCCTCCCGCGAGCCTTCCCGCTGCTCGCGCCTCCCGCTGCTCGCGCCTTCCGCTCCCTTTCCCTTTCCCGCCGCCGCTCGCCGCTGCTGCTGCTACTGCCGTTGTCGCCGCTCGCTGCTGCTGCTGCCACTGCTGCCGCCGCTCGCCGCTGCTTCCTCGTTTCTCCATCAGGCTCAGTATACTCTTAATATTAAGTTTATTTGAATTTTGAAATGATTAATTTTCTGTTAATAGATTAATAATATATTATTTTGATTTTAATGTTGTTAATTTTTATTTATTTGAAATTATTGTTATAATTATATTATATATTTTTATAATTTAGATAATTTTAAATAATTATATTATATATTTTTTATAATTATATTATATATTTTTATAATTTAGCGCCTCGCTTTGCTCGGGCGAGCGCCTGGGCGAGCGCCTAGCGCCTCGGGCGTTTGTGGACCTTGGCGCCTAGCGCTTTTTAAATCACTGGTAGAATCACTAGATTTGGGTATAAAAGTAGATGCATAACTGAATCATGACACCTTTGGCTCATATCACAGTCTTTCCTATCACTAAATAGGAAGCTAGTAGCTTAGTTTTGATGAATATCTTCTATTGTTTGTAAAGTAAATTGTCATGCCCTTTAATTGTTTATGTTGTTATTCTTCTTTTATTTTCCATATAATATGGTATCAAAACTTAAGTTCTGACCCCTTTGCTCATCGCTCTTGGACTCATATGCTATGCTATGTTAGTATGTAGTTGTTTTTGCTTTTCATATACTTTCCAACAATGAATTGAATATTGGTACCAATTTTTCCTATTGAACTTATATGATATGCAATGATATAATACAGAAAGACAAAATTTGTTAGTTGAAATATTTAGGAATGTACAATATATTAATTAATGCTAGCAAATGATCGGAATGGTGTTGTCAAATTGACTTTGTTAGAACGTCAATCATTGTTGTCGATATACTTTACTAACTCAGGCAGAACATCAATACCATTAAATCGAGGTTTCTTCTCCCCACGTGCCAAAAAAGGTGACGAGCCAGTCGGACTTTTTTTTTTTCACTTATATATATATATATATATATATATATATATATATATATATATATATATATATAAAACAAAGTGATGTCGCTTGTTTTTTTGCCCGTGTGGGAGAAGAAACCCTCCCAACGCACCAAAAAGGGTGACGAGGCAATCGCCCCTTTTTATGTTTTTTACATATATATATATACATACATATATTTATATATATATATACATACATATATTTATATATATATATACATACATATATTTATATATATATATACATACATATATTTATATATATATATACATACATATATATATACATATATATATATACATATACATATATATATATATATATATATATAAATATATATATATATATACATTTATATATATAGATATCGAATGTATCTCTCGGTATACAGTTCCATATCGTACCGAGCAAATCTCAAAACTCCGATATGGTATGAAATTTCAATCCTTGTCCTGAACATACATTTATTATTTATTATAATCCTTGTCTTGAACATATATTTGTTATTCATTATAAGTTTTTGGCTTTTGTATATTGGATCTTAAGTTGCTAAACTAAAAATGTATGTATTGGAATGAAATCTTACATAAACAAGATGTAGTCTAATTAGTTTATGTCAACTAATCTAGACAAAAGTAAGCAAATAATGGGTCGGACGGATAGTTTACATTATATGATTCAAGTTTCAAAAATTCTATATATTCTTGCAAAACTCTTAGGATATGCCAAAATAAAAGTTGCAATTGATCAGAACAAGAAAAAAAATATAACTTAATTCCTCGATGGTGTGACAAAATTTGAACATTTTTTTTATATTACAATATGTCTCTTTAACTCAAGTCCATGATAGTGTAATCAATTTAATTGTCTTCTTTTATATAAATTATTATCTGAAAGAGTCCTCCAGTCTCTCTATATTTTCTTAATTCCTGATTTTTTTATTTTAGTATACTTGTTAATGGAGCTATCTCTTGATCTTCCAAGGCATTCCCTTATTAAGATATTAGGACAAGCTACTCAGTTGATATATGGATCTGAAAATTGAATAAAAGTTACATAAAGATAGCATCTTTAATGAAACAAATAGGATAAATATTTATATAGTTGAGTTTCCTTAGCACAAATGGAGTACCAATAGACTAGGTTAATTAAAAATGTTCTCACCTTGAACGTTATGTCACGGTCTTAGTTGGAATTGCCTAAGGCGTGCGGCACCCTTGCGGCCAAGACGCGAACTTAGCTTGCATTGCCTAAGTCGCGCTTTGCCCTTACGATATTGCTCCGCAAAGATTAGCTCACTTGCAACCTCTCGCAGGTCCCGAAGGACTTGTAAAAGAGAAAGTTGATTAGTTCGAAAGAACGAGCGACGGACAAGTCCCGAAGTCTCACGAAAAGGGGAAGCGAGCACCTTGTGTGCACAAGAGAAAAGAGAGAGGGGGGAAAACAAGGGCTTTAGAAGGTTGAACGAATAGCTGCTCACCGAGTCCCGGGCACGACAACAAGTTCCCGTCAAGGCAACGTGCGAACTTGCGAAGGAGTGTTTAACGCCCGGTACTATACCGAAGCCCCATCCAGCCCTATGCCACCCGGGGGGTTCCAAGGGGCTGAGATGGCTGACGTTTTGGTGAGCGGAGGTAGATTCCAGAAATCAGCCCACGACACACGAAAACGGAGCTGTTTTGGGCTGTTTTGCTCGGTTCGGTGAGCGATCGCTTTGTAACGCTGCAGCTTGTTCGAACTTATATTTTTACAAGCAAAATGACCCAAAACCAAGAGAAAACATGCTGTCAAGCAGCTGTACATGTAGGTGTGAGCGACGAACGGTTCGATGAACGGAGTTGTTGTGAGTGCACGACGACCGTTCGTGACATTCTCCTCCACTTAAACTGTCGACGCCCTCGTCGACGCTTGTTGGTAGTTGTTGATGATTGCTTCTTCATGTCGTTGGGCGTCTTCAGGCTCCTAACTGGCTTCAGTTTAGGGAAGCTTTCGCCACTTTACCAAGCACTATGTCTGCTCAACTCCATTGGATAACTTTATCTTACGGTCCGCTAGAATGGTTTCAACTCGCTTCTCGTAGGAGGCAGTGGTGGGAGGTAGCCGAGTTTGAATACTTCGGGAAGCATCTTGTGGATCTGAGTGGTAGGCTTTTAGGTTGCTGGCATGAAGAATGTTGTGAATTTTGAACCACGCCGGCAACTGCAACTTGTAGGACACGTTGCCTACCCTACTAATAATTGGGAAGGGCCCTTCATACTTGCGCACCAATCCTTTGTCGATTTTGTTCCCGAAGAATTGGAGTGATGCTGGTTGGAGCTTTACCAACACTAAATCGCCAACTTTGAACTCTTGCGGTCGCCTTCCCAAGTTTACCCACTTCTTGATCCTTTTTGCCGCCTTCTCCAAGTAAGCCCGCGCAATATCTACATTTTGATGCCATTCCTTTGCGAAATGGTAGGCTGACGGACTACTCCTAGTATACCCAATTGCCATGGTGTGCGGAGTCGACGGTTATTGTCCTGTAATGATCTCAAAGGGGCTCTTATTGGATGCAGAGCTCTGCTGCAAGTTGTAGGAGAATTGGGCAATATCCAACAGCTTCACCCATTCTCGTTGGTTGGCACTCACGTAGTGCCGAAGATATTGCTCCAGGAGCGAGTTTATCCTTTCAGTCTGGCTATCCGTTTGGGGGTGGAGCCTTATAGAGAAGTATAACTTTGACCCCAACAATTTGAATAGCTCGGTCTAGAATCATCCCAGGAACCGAGCATCTCGATCATTAATGATGTGCGGGACTCCCCAATACTTCACCACATCCTTCATCATCAACTTGGCCGCCTCTTCTACTGAATAATGTAGGGGAGCAGCAATGAAAGTTGCATGCTTTGAAAACCGATCGACCACCACGAGTATCGATCCGAGTCTCCTTACAAGTGGCAAGCTTGATATAAAGTCCAAGGAAATGCTCTTCCACGGCCTTTCTAGTACGAGCAACGGCTCCAAAAGTCCCACCGACTTCCACTGCTCTACCTTGTCTTGTTGGCAAGTAAGGCATGTTCGAACATATTCCTCCACATCAGTCCCCATCTTCGGCCAGTAGAAGGCCCAAAGGTCCTGTGAATACCTGGGTGTCCAGCCCAAAGGGAATCGTGACACTCTTTTAAGAGTTCACGCCTCAAATTGTCCACTCGGGGAACATAAACCCTATTCCCTTTTGTGTAAATGAGTCCCTCCTAGACCCAAAATCGTCATGCCTTGCCTTCTTTGATGAGCTGCATCAGGATAACTGCCTGGGGGTCACTATACAGTCCATCCCTAATCTTGGAAAGGAAGTTGGAGTGCAATTGACTTGCTTGGCCTCCGCCCTCCAATTGTGCGACATTCACATGCTCCACTTTTCGACTCAATGCATCGGCCACGACATTTGCCTTCCCAGGCTTATACTCCATTGCCATGTCAAATTCAGCCAGGAAGTCTTGCCATCGCGCCTGCTTTGGGGAGAGCTTCTTTTGAGTTTGGAAATAGCTCAAAGCGATGTTGTCCGTTCTCAGCACAAATCACGACCCGCGGAGATAGTGTCACCAAACTCGTAGACAGTGGATCACTGCTGTCATCTCCTTCTCATGCACTGGATACCGTCACTCGATCTTGTTGAGTTTGCGGCTCTCGTAGGCCACCGGATGACCCTCCTGCATGAGTACTCCCCCAATAGCGAAGTCTGAAGCATCTGTATGGACTTCAAAAGGCTCCCCATAGTCTGGCAATTTGAGGACTGGTTCTTCCGTAACAGCAGCCTTCAAATCTTGGAATGCCATTTCACATTTGTCAGACCACTTCCAAGGCTGCTCTTTCTTCAGTAACTCCGTCAGTGGAGTTGCATGCTTCGAGAATCCCGCTATGAAGCGTCGATAGTAGTTGACGAAACCAAGGAAGGATCTCAACTCTGGCACCTTCTTTGGAGTTCACCATTTCGCAACTGCTTGCACTTTTGATTTGTCCATGCGAATGGAACCATTACCGATTCGATGCCCCAAGAATAAGATCTTCGTTTGGGCGAAGTTGCATTTCTCCCTTTTTACGAACAAAGTGTTCTCCCTGAGAACCTTGAAAATTGTCCGAAGGTGCTGGACATGCTCCTCGAGCGTTTGGCTGTATACGACGATATCGTCTAAGTAGACGACCACGAACTTGTCCAAATACTCCTTGAATAGTTGGTTCATGAGAGTACAGAATGTGGCTGGAGCATTGGTTAAGCCGAAAGGCATCACCAAGAACTCAAACGCTCCATACTTGGTCACACAAGTAGTCTTCGCTTCGTCGCCTTCAGCGATGTGCACCTGCCAATACCCTGACCGAAGGTCGAGTTTCAAGAAATACCGGGCTTTGCCCAACTGGTCGAACAAGTCCGTGATGAGCGGGATGGGATACTTGTTCTTCACTGTCACTTTGTTAAGGGCTCGGTAATCGGCGCATAGTCGGAGGCTCCCATCTTGTTTCTTCTAGAAGAGAACTGGAGCTCCGAAAGGTGCTTTAGAGCTGCGGATGAGACCACCGCTTAGTAGTTCGCCTAACTGCTTTCGGAGTTGTGCCAACTCTGGCGGGGGCATGCGGTAGGGTGGTCTCGCTGGAGGCTTCACTCCTGGCTCCAACTCGATGTTGTGATCCACTCCCCTGCGTGGTGGAAGAGTCTTCAGCAACTCGGGTGGCATAACGTCATTGAACTCTTTCAGGACGTTCGCCACCACAGCAAGTTCTTGAATGGCCTTCTCGTCAAGTGGCTCTAGCTTCATTGCAGCCACGAAGGTTAATTCACCTTTTCGCACCCCTTTCTTTAGTTGCAACGCCAATATATGTTGCGGTTCCTTGGTTCCTCTCCGAGAGACAGGAACCACGCAGGGGTCGTCGCCTTCCATCATACACAAGGAGTTTAGGAACGGCATAGGCACTAACTTCGCTGCGTGCATAAACTCCATTCCAAGAATTACTTGGAAGTCGTCCAGTGGCACCGCCATCATGTTGGTGTTCCCGCTCCATGTTCCGATCTTGATGGGAACTCCCTTTGCCAATCCGGAGATTCGCCTGGCCTTTGAGTTCACCGCCTTCATTCGACTTGGGCTTTTCTCCAATATCAACCCAAGTCGCTTTGCTTCTCGATCGGCTATAAAGTTGTGGGTAGCGCCCGTGTCCACCATTGCATGAGTTGTTTGGCCATTGAGCTTAATGTCAACATACATTAGCTCGCCACTTCCAGTTTTTTATTGCCTTGTCTTCGGGTTCTCCCCCACTTGACCCTGCATGGCGTTCAACAAACGCATGGCTCCCATCTAGGGTCCTTGCGACTCCTCATTGTCGCTGTTGGCTTCAGAACTACTCAAACGAAGAGTGACAGCCTTGTCCTTGTCCAATTTGGGAGGGTGGATGGAAGCTGTTAGCGCATTGAGCGCCTATTTTTGTGGGCACTCCCTCATTATGTGTGGCCCTCCATACAAGAAGCATCCGCCAGGTTTCGGGGCCTAGCCTTTCGGGCTTGGCCCTTTGTGGGAACTCTTCTTCTTTTGTTCGCTCCCGAGCTCCTTCCCTCGAGAATGTTTTGGAGGGCGATTGCCTGAAGATTGTTTCCTTCTCCTTGGGTCTTCGGAGGAAACAAAGTCGGTGAGCCTTTCTGCAGCAGCAATTGCCCCGACCACATCGGTGACATTCCTTTGATTTAGTTCATGTTAAGCCCATGACTTCAAACCATCGAGGAAGCTGAACAACTTGTTCTTCTCGGACATGTCCTGTATGTCCAGCATTAGTGCAGAAAATTGTTTTACATAGTCTCGAATGGTGGTACTTTGGCGGAGTTGTCTCAACTTCCTTCTTGCGATGAACTCTGTGTTCTCCGGTAGGAACTTAGTTCTCAACTCCCACTTCAAGTCTTCCCATGTGTCAACCCGACACCGACCTTGTTGGATCTCCTCCCAACGGGTTTGCCACCAAAGTTTCGCATCTTCGTTCAGATACATTGTTGCTATAGAAACTTTGGTATCTTCAGAATCGGGCCTCGTAACTCGAAAGTATTGTTCTATGTCGAACAGAAAATTCTCGAGCTCTTTGGCATCTCTGGCCCCTCTATAACCATGAGGCTCAGGTGCCCTCAAGTTTTGTGGTGGTGCAACGCGGGTGTTGCTTCCTCCCGCATTTAGTGCTCTTGTGAGCATAGCCACCTTTGAAGTGAGTTCCGCCACAACATCCTATAAGTGTTGCACGGAGTCTTTGGTGTCATCAGACAGTCGGTCGACTAGGGCCTCGACCTTGTCGATCCTTGACTCTGCTTCCTCTTGCGAGCTCTCTACCCCAACAAGCCTTTGTTGGCCATGGTAGAGTTCCTCCATGCTTGCTTCAAGAACATCCAAGTGGGTTTTCGCCGTTGTGAATCTCTCCTTGTGACTCTTTTTCCCAATTGGCGCTCCAGATTGCGCCTCCTCTGCTCGCGGATAGTAGCCAACTTCTCGCTCATCATGTTCACTGCCGCGCTCCTCTTGAGTGGCTTCAACAGCCTGAGAGCAAGTGTGCACATGCAGCCCACATGCGGCTGCTTGGGGCAAGGGTACGACTTGCCTCGTCTTGCTTGATTCGCCATGATGCTTTGCCATGGCGAAGTTGCGAAGTTCCTTTGCTGCTCGCTCGAAGTGCTTGCCCGCTCTGATACCACAATGTCATGGCCTTAGCTGCAATTGCCTAAGGCGTGAGGCACCCTTGCGGCCAAGACGCGAACTTAGCATGCGTTGCCTAAGTCGCACTTCGCCCTTGCGATATTGCTCTACAAAAACCAGCCCACTTGTAACCTCTCGCAGGTCCCGAAAGACCTATAAAAGAGAAAGTTGATTAGTTCGAAAGAACGAGCGACCGACAAGTCCCAAAGTCTCGCGAAAAGGGGAAGCTTTACAAGCAATTCAGCGAGCACCTTACGTGCACAAGAGAAAAGAGAGAGAGAGGGGGGAAAACAAGGGCTTTAAAAGGTTGAACGAACACCTGCAAGCCCACAAATAGCTGCTTACCGAGTCCCGGGCACGACAACAAGTTCCCGTCAAGGCAACGTGCGAACTTGCGAAGGAGTGTTCAACGCCCGGTACTATACCGAAGCCCCATCCAGCCTTGTGCCACCTGGGGGGTTCCAAGGGAATGAGATGGCTGACGTTTTGGTGAGCGAAGGCAGATTCCAGAAATCAGCCCGCGGCACACGAAAACGGAGCTGTTTTGGGGCAGGTTTGCTGGTTCGGTGAGCAGTCGCTTAGTAACGCTGCAGCTTGTTTGAACTTACATTTTTACAAGCAAAATAACCCAAAACCAAGAGAAAACATGCTGTCAAGCAGCTGTACATGTAGGTGTGAGCGACGAACGGTTCGTTGAACGGAGTTGTTGCGAGTGTGCGACGACCGTTCGTGACAGTTAGGCAGGAGGCAAGGTTAGGAGGGACAAATTTAAATGGACAAATTTATCTTATATAAGTATGTGTTAGACGTAAATAAATTTTTGCTTAGTTGTAAACAAGATGAAACATGTTCAATCTAGTAGTGTTATTATGTTGATGTGAATGCCTCAATCGAGAACTTCATTTTCTCTAGGATTTTCTTCATTGGAAGTCATTGTGTCATAGGTTAGTGATATGTTCAGAGATGGCTATGCTTAATTTCCCCCTTTCTCCACCAAAATCACAGCCATAGAGAAAACAAACTTATGTTTTTATATGTTGGCAAAAAATGTTTCTCATTGTTAGGTTTAAAAAAGCGAGTAGTGCCATGATTCAAAGGCCTCTTTATTGGCTAATTAGACAGAAGTATACTTATTTTTCGGATCTACAATTGTCACTTTTAAATTCTTGCTAGGTGTTTCAATTTTGATCTTTCTCAAAGAAAATTAGTTTCTTTACTTGATTTCTTGTTATGAGTACCAATGTTTTTAACACCACCAATGTCGATCCCAAGCCTGAATGAAAAAGGTAGAGGGTTGCTTAAGGCCATAAAAAGCCAGTGTTCAAAACATGTTAGTACTCATAAGCATTATCCTAACTGTTTTATGGTAAGACTAGTCCGTCACAATAAATTGATGCAAATATATTGACCTCTCCAGTTATTATGAGAAATAGAGTTTTCTGTTCCTAATTCTAACATTTAAAGTGTCCATTAGTTCTTTAAATCAAGGTCTGCAATACCGAATGATACTGCTCGTATCGGGCGGTACATACCAGTCCGTCAACAGACCGGTACACGGACCGTCCGCTACCGAGCGGTACTATCAATTAAGGCATTATCGTTATCGATTGAGGTATTATTATCGACGGTGACCGAGGGAGAAGAAAGAAGAGGGAGAAGACGAAGAAAGAAATAGGAAAAAAAGGTAGAACCTGGATATCACCTCTCTCCTCCTCGTCTGTCGACGACTTCTCATCTGCGCGCGGGAGAAGAGGCATCGGCTTGTGGGGTGGAGAGAAGCGAAGATTTTTTTTTTCTTCTCTTCTTGGGCAATGTCGCCTCGGGCATCGTCGCAATATTTTTGTTTTTTAGATGTAATTTTTTTTTTATCTGCGACGTCACCCCGCATAGAGGTAAACTGCGCGGTTTACCTATATATATATATATATATATATATATATATATATATATACTAAGCGGTATACCAAAATATACCGCTCGGTATATAGTATCATATCATATCGAATAAGTCTTGAAATTTTGGTATGGTACAAAATTTCAATCCTTGATTTAAGTGACTTCGTTTATGGATTAACATGCAAATATCGGGACTGTGTAACTTATATATCATGAACTAGCATTGTCCATAATGCAAGTTGCTCATCTAAGAAACCAATAAACATGCTTTCTGTAGATGATAATTGTTAGGACGGGAAACCACAGCATGTGGATAAGGCTCTTTATGGTGAAATTTTATAGGTTGGATCAAGGTATGCAATACCGTACCGTATTAGTGTGTTTCGAGGTTGGCTCGGTATGGTAGAGTATCGTATACCGAGTGGTACGCTAGGGTATACCGAACGGTATACCTAATTTAGGTGTAAAACCCTCCGAAAATACCTAAAAATAAAAAAAAAAGTTAGAATAGGATTTTTAAGTTAGAAATAAATATAGTAATAGCATAAATTTAGTAAAATCAATGTAAATTAGGTAAGAATAGTATCACATATCTTTTACGGGCTTTGAAGAATATCTTATGCAAGGTTCGTATTTCAGTTCAGTACGGATTATCCTTATGTAAACATACTTCTTGATTAGAAAGTTTTCCTTTTAATCTTCCTAAATTAGCCTCGATTCAATTCACAAATCGTTGTTTTGTAGAGTTTAGGAGAGCACAAATGTGAGAAAAAAAGAGTTTGAGATAGTTTAAGAGAGTATGAGAATGTAATGGAGTGAAATAGAGGAGAAGAAGGGATTAAATACCATGAGAAAGGGTTCCAACGGTCAATTTGACCGTTAGAGCACTGTATCACTATTATCGAGCGGTTTTAAATATTTCTTCCTCTTACTGTAGTATTGTAGCACTGTAGCACTGTTACAGTGTAACACTCTAGCATGTTCTGTCCGGTAGTGGGTGGTTCGCGTACCGGTATGTTATCGGACCAGTACGTATCACCCATACCGGGTGGTATCATTCTAAATTGCATACCATGGGTTGGATCAAGATTGACAATCCTTGGAACATGATGAGACTGATTTTAGTAAAACTCCTTTGATTTACTTTTAGATTTATATAGTTTTACATGTTGCAGTTCTACTCCACTCTATTTGACTTTGTGAACTAAAACTTGATGGTTAATTTTTTTTTTTTTACTTTTTATTGGCAGCTTCAATGAAATATATGAATCTCCAATTGAATTGTGAGAGACACCATGGCTATGCAGGTCCATCTTCTCAAAGGATTTGGACTGCCATTTACAAGGACAAGTCTCCACATTGTTAGTTACAGATGTTCTTCTGTTTCTTCTTTGCATTTTGTTCTGTAATATTTTGTGTCAAACATTGAAATAATTATAGATGATGTGTTCCATATTATTTAATAGAAATTCTTTTGATTTTTGGCTTTCCACGTGTTCAAAAGTGTTCTTTCTTAGTTTAGAGGATTCCACAATAAGTTTATGAAGAAACTAATGTTAATTAAATTATTTTTTCATGCATATTATGTGAATGGATATGGTTTCTTATCAAATCAATTTACAACCTGATTTGGCAATTTTGTACTTGAATAGTTGGGTCTGTCTTCAGTATTTGATGAAATTGTTAAAACTGAAGTAACTAGGCACATGCAACCTACTGGTTACTTGAGCTTGTTTGGGGAAGAATTCAAATGAACTGAAGATTATTGGGATGCTTCTTATTTGAATGTCTTGGATATATCTACAGCGGAAGAAGGCAGTCCTCATATCTTATTTGGATGTGCTTCACAAGTATGTTCTAAATGATCACCTACCCTATAATGTTTTTTAAACTAATTATCCTGTTTTTTTCCTATTGGAATAACTTTTAGCCACCAGGAGTCTGCTTCTGTAACTAAATTGTCGAGTGTTTACATTCTTTTATAATGAATAGATATCCTCTCTTGTTTTGCAAATTGGCTAACAGTAATTCAAATTTTTGGTCCCTATTACCACTTATACAAGCACTGCTTCCAGGTGAAAGGTCTCTGTTTTAAGTTAAAACTTTTAACACCTTTTACTAGTTTATATATTAATTAATTTGGATGGATTCTGATTTCCTTTCATTTGATGGCACGTCTTCCTCCAATTAGCCTCCTAAATCAAGTTGATGATAGTTTTTCTTTGTGGAAACATCCTTCTGTCCAGCATGCTCTCTCTCAGGTTCAGCAGTGATGCATCTGGGTGATATACGTTTCATGCATTTGTATTCTTATCAAAAGTCTCAACAATTCATATTAATATGTTGTTGCAGATAATAATAATGTCATCGTCATCTTCTTAATGCTTGTGCGGGCTATCTGTCTTCATTCTTATTATCTCGTGTTTGTTGGCTTCATACCAAGTTTAATTATGAATAGACAACTTACTTTTTGGCTTTCTAAGTAAGCATTTATTTTTCAATCTTCAGGCAAAAGCAACATGTGTATTGATTGATTTATGCTTTGGACCATTATCACCATGGATATATACAATTACTGTAAAGGTTTCATCTTTTTCCATAATAAGTCTACATATTAAGTCAACAACTTGTATTTTTGTAACTGCATCGATCCTTTTTCAGGTTGATCTTACAATTGAACTTCCGGAGGACCTCTTAGTGTTATTCAAGTAATTCCATCATTCTTCTTGTTTTTATTACTGTTATTAATTCTTTATTATAATGAATGCTTGTTTGGTTGGTTGGTTGGTTATGAAGTCATGGATACAAGTGCAAGATATTGATATGATGGATATGGGCATGTATCAATGTATAATGTTTACTATTTAATGTGACAAAATTTGGTATTTATTTAATGTTAGAATAGGTAGATGTATATAAATCATGATTCATCATAATTAACCTATTCATCATGAAAATATATAAACAATGTTTGGTGAATTATCTAACATAAGCAATTAAAACTATCTATGTTTGATTAGTACTTGGTCATTTTGTGGTCAATATATTGTGATTTATTGTGGATAATCAAATTATCAATCACTAATTTTCTCCTGAAATAATCTTATCATTTTGAGAAAAATATTATTTGATTTGAACATCATAGTCCTAGCATAACAAAGACTATGATGTTCAGAGGCAATTTGTTCTGCTGTGGTATAATATTTGATGATGATTGTTCAGATGGCAATTAGTTTCACCATTTGATGATGTGTGATAATATTTCAAGTTTGCCCGAAGTGGTTAATGATTGTCGAACTATGTTATGCTAGTATAATACTAGCATGGAGTTTAGTTTTATACCAAGGATGTCCCTGAACACACAATCAAGCACAAGGCTTGTTCCAGCAATATGTTTAAACCGTGCTGATCGGCATGTATTGTACTGACATGTCCATCCTGATGAACTAAAAAAAACTTTCTATGACCTATCATAGATGTTATTTTGTGATCCATCTATTACCTTATTATGAAGATTCCAACAATATCAGTCATTTGTACACTTGAATAAAACCCTGATCTCTTGAATTTGATCCTGATCATCATAGCAGTTATTGTGAAACTGAAACTTTTGTCTGTTGGATTGGAGTTTTCCTTTTTTTCTAGAGAGCCAATAAAGAACCTACTGTTTCAGTGTTCTGATGATACAACTATGACACAGCCTTGTACAGAGTTCTTTGGAGTGTTGTGCTCAACTCTTATGGGACTTTTATGGACCAATATAACTACTGTTGTGGCTTGGAAAGCTATATATTTCTTAATGGGTAGCAGATTATTTTTTACATGTTTTTTAGATACCAATATACACTTAAAATATACACTTCAAATCCTGTGAATGCAAGTCCTTTAGTTCTAGTTACTGTCATTTAGTACTTTTTAGTTCATAAACCCTGTATGTGACATCTATCTTTCATCTCTGTATGCTCAAGAAACTGTGAATTTCATCACAATGCCCCAGTTATTATCCAAATTCTATCCACTTCCTCCTGAATAAAAATTCAAGAAAAGAAAAAAATTCCGTATGATAGATTATGCACTTATTTTCATGCTTCATGTTTGGTTGACTCTGTTCATAATGCCCCTACCAGGTGTTTCCATAATCTACTAGTCGTGCTTATGTTGCTTTGAAGCAAGGTATACAATTTCGAATGGTACCACCCGTTACCAGGTGAAACGCTTAAACTATCTCAAACCCTTCTCATGTTTTTAAATCATTCTTCTCTCCTATTTCACTCCATTTCATTCTCATACTCTCTAAAACTATCTCAAACTCTTTTTTCCCATATTTGTGTTATCTTAAACTCCATTACACCTAAATTAGGCGTACCATACCATATCGAGCCAACCTCGAAACGCCGGTACGGTACGTTGTTTCAATCCTTGCTTTGAAATATATCTTGCTGGCCTTGTCTGAGCATATGGATGATGTACTGTCAAAATATAAGGTTTGACCTTCTATTGAAGTATCAAGCATAATTTTGCTTACTCTTTCCAATCAGATAGATGATGCTTTTACCATCCGTGTAGGAATTTAAACATAGGCTTCTATTTCTTTTAGAGATGCTAGAACCCTTCCTTGATCCTGTGATTACTGGAACAAAGCTTACAACTTCTGAAGATGCTAGTGATATACACTTGGAGAAATAGAAGAACTATTGCATTCAATGTTATATGTACTGCATTACGAAGGCATGCCATTCTTCCTTTTGTGGAATCTGAATGGAGACGTGAATCTATTGCACCAAGGTCTACTATAACAGCATATGCTAATATCATAGAGAAATAAAAAAAAACTTTTAACATCTTTATAGTTTATACTTTATAGTGCTTATTTTTGGAGATACAAAGAGAGAGAATGAAGTGATCGGTGAAGACTACAGTTTAAAAAGATGTGAGAGTCAAAAAAGAAGAAATTATTTTTTGTTTATTTTTCCCTGCAACAAAAAGAATCTTATCAAAAAGATGTTGGTTGTTACATTACTTGGTTTTCATTTAGTTGACAATATACTGTCTTCATTGTCTTTCTATATTGCAGTGTGCTCCTTTTTGTTTTGGGGCCACATATGCCATTTCCTTCAGATATTGACCTTTGCAAATGTTCATTTCCTAAGGTTGCTGATCAAGAGTCTTTAGTTGTTTCTTCTGACTCTGTGATATGTTCTCATTGGGCTTCTAGCACATCCAGTAATCCGGATGAAGCAAAGAGAAAGATTGATGCATCTAAAGCTGCCACAAGAAAAGATGTACTCCAAAATGCTAACCTGCAGTTTGCTCCTAGAGATCTGTCAAAAATTGTTCTGACAAGTGTTTCTAATTATTTTACTGGGGACTGGATCAGATTGAATTCCGGTTGTGGTGTTTCAGAGGTGAATAAGATTTCAAATAACAACTTTCAGAATATTGGTTTCTTTGCGGATTACTTGTATTCACAAGCAGATTATCTACAACTTGTAAACTATCAAGATTCGGTATATAGGGCTTCCCAATTTGAACATTTGGCAGCTGATTTGTGTTCCCAGCATGACATAACCCCAGAAAGCCATGAAGCTGCAATAGAAGCCATACTCTTGGCTGCAGAATGTTATGCCAACTCATTCTTTATAATCGATTTCATATGGATGCAATTCAGAGCTTATGAATCAGATGAAAATCATTGGATCCAAATTCAAGAATAAAAATGGACTAGTGGTTTTTCATGAAGACCTTAAGAGATGTAATGTCAATCTGGAGACAATAGCTTATCTTGAAAGTAAAAGAGATATAACTGTTCTACAAATTCTGCTTCCGCTAAACTGGACCTCGAATCTGGGAGAATTTTGGCTC